>NC_091573.1:15472051-15477051 GCF_042767895.1 Penaeus vannamei | reverse complement strand
ATCGCAGTGCAAATCCTCTTAAAGCACTAATGCAGGAGGAACAGCAAGCATTTTCATACATTGCTTTCGGTGGTGGGGATGTGCGAGAGAGGAGAGACAACACGCGTGGACCATTTTTTTTTTCTCTTGTAATTGTTTCTCTTTTTATTGTTTCTCCTTCTCCCTCTCCTCTTCCTCCTCCTCCTTTGTCTTCTTCTTCTCCCTCTCTTCCTCTTCTTCTTTTTCTGCTACTACTACTTCTTCTTCTTCTCCCTCTCCGCTTCCGTCTCTTTATTCTTTTTCTTCTTCTTCTTCTTCTACTACTACCACTACTACTGCTTCTTCTTCTTCTTCTTCTTTTCATCTTTTTTTTCCTCCTCCTCCTCCTCCTTCCTCTTCTTCTCCCATACAGGCAAATTTTCCCCGCACCTAAAACACCTCTTTTCTCTCTAGGATTAGAAAACGGGCCTTTGATTTTAGGAAATATTGTTAAGACCAAATCAAAGGGAATGTTCGAAGTAACTGTGACAGAGAAATCAAAGACAGAAGACTGGAACTTGCCTTGACTTAGCCAGTCTCTTGTGCCTCCCAGCCCCTCGCTCACTCTCACTCTCTCGCGGACCTGAATGTACCTATACGATCGTTTTTTTCGTCAAATCACGTAAGAAAAAAGATTAAAAGAAAACGAGAGAAAATAGAAATTAAGTTTCGTTATCTTTTTCAGATGTATTTATAAGAGAGAGAGAAAAAAAACATTCACAATAAAACAGAAAGAGTAAAGAAAAAAAAATAATAATCCAATGGACTCTCTTACACACCTATATATTCACCCTGCGGTAATACACCCACAGCGCAATGTACACAGCCCACCGGTTCGGCAACCAAAGGGTAAACACCCCATTACGCAATTACCCATTTAAACACTACCCTATATTCATCTTGTCTCATAGGTCATAATTCTCGCCTATAAAATGCTTAGTATATGAAGAAATAAATGGGAGATCACTCTTAACACCTATAACCTCGACATTAGCTACAGTCAGTACCCAATGAAAGATTCGTAGTAAAAGAAACTTGTTTTTTTATAAGTGAGGTGGAACAACTTAATGCCGGTAAGTTCCTTGAGTAAGAATTTAATTTAAAATCCGACACTGTGGAATTAAAAGTTGTTTTTTTTTTTTTTCATCATAATACAGATTTAACCGCTTTAACTACAATTAAGACTCATAGTTTTAAATGGATTGCATTATTCCACGCTTCAAAGAAGTGCGAGCAGGTTTTTTTTTCCTTTAGTTAATAAGATAGAAAAATATAAAAATGGTCAAATGACTTAACCACATCACCAAAGAAAGCAACTGTGATATTTTGAGCCAAGCTTGATTCGAAACGCTCGGTTTGTGTAAATCTACCTATGGTTTGTTTTTGTGTTCAGTTTGTGTTCAGCTGTCAAAAAAAAAAAAAAAAAAAAAAAATCAGTACGTAACGATTAAACGAATTCATTAATGGCACAGATTACTATCCCTGGTGTACCAAGAATTTTGAGAAATTTCTCTATTTCTTTTACGTAAACTCATATATAGGCGTCATTTGAGCCATGGTTATGATAATGATACTACTACTACTAATAATAGTAATAATATTAATGATAATAATAATCATAGTAATAGCAGTAGCAGTAATATTAGTAATAGTAGTAGTAGTTGTTGTAGTGATAGTAATAGTAGTAGTAGTAGTAGTACTAGTAATAGTAGTAGTGGTATCATTATCATTATCATTAGTAGTAGTAGTAGTAATAGTAATAGCAGTAGCAGCTGTAGTATTATTATCATCATTATTATTAGTAGTAGCTGTAGTAGTAGTAGTAGTAATAATAGTAATATTAGTAGCAATGGTAGTTGTTGCTGCAGTAGTCTTATTACCTCTCTATTATCATCATTATCGTTAGTAGTAGTGGTAGTAGTTGTTAAAGTAGCAACAGTAGTAGTAAAAGCAATTATCATAAAGGCATTAAAATTATTATTCTTGAGTGGCATATCGACAGAAACTTTCCTGGCGACCACATTGGTACTTATCACTTAAAATTGTGGCTTATTAAGTATTTCCTGCTGCATAAGGCGTTTACACACGGACTGAATTTAACGATAACACGACTGCTCGGTTTGTGACAATACTATAACTATGGAGCGAATGGCAACATCAGGTAAAGGGAATCTGATCTTATAAAGTGTTGGATTAGATTAATCAAAGCTATAGGGTCTGTGTTTATTGTCTGTCTTTCACTCGCTTCTTAGAAGAACTTTGATTCTGTGTTACACCCGTTAAAAAAAATACCGTAATACAAAAAGCTCCACCTAAAAAAGGCAGTTGAAAAGAACTACTGGGAAATATGCGTACGAATCGGCCCAATGTTTAGAATTCTTGTGAAACAGTGATGCAACACATGACATACTTTTAGTCTCGTCGACCGGTTCCCGGCCTCTCGCGCTCGGCGGACGACAAAGGGAGACAATTCGAGTACACCAGTGTGTTTTTTTTTCATATATATATATATATATATATATATATATATATATATATATATATATATATACATATACATATATATATATATATATATATATATATATATATATATATATATATATATATATATATGCACATACACACCGACACACACACACACATACACACATAAATATACATATATGTATATATATATATATATATATATATATATATATATATATATATATATATATATATATATATATATATATGTGTGTGTGTGTGTGTGTGTGTGTGTGTGTGTGTGTGTGTGTGTGTATGTATGTGTATATATATATATATATATATATATATATATATATATATATATATATATATTTATATATGTGTGTGTGTGTGTGTGTGTGTGTGTGTGTGTGTGTGTGTGTGTGTGTGTGTGTGTGTGTGTGTGTGTGTGTGTGTGTGTGTGTGTGTGTGCATACATATGTATGTATGTATGTCTGTATATATATACATATATATATATATATATATACATATATATATATATATACATATATATATATACATAACATTAATCATTATCTGAAATTTATCACAAATATAGGAAATATGCTATAGGAAATATGATCATTAATCAGAAGAAAAAAATTTGTGAATACTTCCACAATTCCTATCAATATATGCTGATATATGGAAATGATTATTACGAAAAGGGTTGACGACAGAATTCCAAAAATAAAGATATTTACTTGACCCTCACTTTCCAAAATGGCGACCGCACCAACAGGTTAAAATAAACTCCCGTTATACCGTTCTTTCGTTGTCATAGTAGCGTTATTGTTATAGACTTCCTTTAGTCATTCTTTTTGTTACTATTATTGGTTGTAATATGAGTCGTATTATCAACTTTATTGTCGATATCGCTATTATCTTTTCTTTTTTTTTCTCACAATAATACTTTCCTCGTGTCTTATTATCAGCATTAATAGCATAATCACTAACATTATTCCTGATGTTACTATCAGCATCAACATCACTTATCCAATAATATCACCTGTATGATATAACATCACTTTTATTTTTCAATAGTAACTTTGTGTATGACGTCACGTATGTAATGAGTTCGTTATATTGTTATTGTTCTTTGGTTTCTTTGTTTGTCAGTGGGTTTAGGGGAAAAGTTAGTAACAAGCTGCAAAGTACATGGGTGGACTGGATCTGCTTTGAGGATAATGGTGGTTATTCGTGTGAAAATAGGGGATTCTTCGCCAATTTTAAGATGAGGTTAACTTCTTGGGGAAAAAAATGTGGTAAACTTATTTATCGCATAATTGCTTTTTCATTCGCTTCTCTCTCTCTCTCTCTCACCTATCCACCCACATGAACAACGCCCATTGCGTATATAATACAGAGCCCCACCTATCCACCCATCCAACTGCCCACCCCCACCCCCAGAGCCCGCTCCCGCGCCGTTCTGCGCGACCTCGCTCCCTATCCATGTGGCGCGGATGGTTCTCTTTGCGTTGGGCGATGCAGCGCGCGAACGCCCCAAGGTCTTTGAAAGTATAATGTGGGAGCGTTGACGTGGGTACTCGGGCTGCAAGCTGGTGTATTTTAAGCTGTGGTTCTGTGGTTGGTTTTGATAGGCGTTCGGCGGTCGGAAAGAGCGAGGGATAGACGGGTGTTAAAAAAGAAAAAAAAAGAAAAAAAAAGAAAAAAAAAGGAGGGACATTTGAAAAAAAAAGAGGTAACAGGTCGGAGTGAAGGAAAAAATTGTTGGGGTAGGCTAAATTATAGGACGTGAACTGTGTTGTTAATTTTCGTTCTCTTTCTTTCTTTCTTCTTCTTCTCCTTCTCTTACTTCTTCATTTTGTCATATTTCATCTTATATATTTTGTATGTGCATTTATTCAGTTTTCATACTACCGTTATCTTTTTCTTCTTCCTCTTCTTCTTCTTCTTCTTCTTTTAACTCATATTTGGCCTTGAAGCAACTCGTATGCTTATCTTCCCAGGGGCCGTATTCACTAACCCACTTCCGATGGTAAAATCACTGGTAACTATATTTACCATGGTAAACAGACAGCGGGAGTATGCACCAATAATTTGCCATCAGCTTTACCATAGTAAATTTTACCAGAGGTCGTATATTTCACATGAATTTAGCAAGAAGAAAATCCACACAAATATCGTAAAATTATAGGAACACATATGCCTGCTTTAAACTTGAGTGTATGGAATGGATTGTTAAATAAAATTAAAGAATTCTTCTTCTCTGACATAATCATTACAAATTCTATAGAAAATATCTATCTATATAAACTGGCAATACCAACGTAAAAGGAGTATAGCAACTGTGTCGGTATTTTGGCAAAGGAAAACACTCCCAATCGCATGGGCAAGAATGAGCTTAAATATCTCCTTTATTTGACTATAGATGGCGATGAATAAAAATTGTGTTTGGACCGGTTTTCTGTTTGACAATGATGAGACATGAATGAATATGTAAGAAC
>NC_091573.1:15439551-15442051 GCF_042767895.1 Penaeus vannamei | reverse complement strand
ATGAACATAGGGGTTAGGGTGGAAGGAGAGAGGGGAAAGAGGCGAGAAGAGGTGAGAGGGGAAAGAGAGAAAGAGTCAAGTCATAACAGCTATTCCGACTGATGTATCCTGATGTTAACTGTGATGTACAGATTTTCTTTATGTGTGTGTTTGGACAAAGCGTTCCGATATATGACCTGCCGAAGCGTAAAGTACAACAGCCTTTTAAAGATATTGAAGTGTTATTGCTCCGTTTTGTAGCGCTATTAGAAGTTTTATGGTATATATATTTCCACTTCTCTATTCTTTCTGGAAATATACATGTATTATTCAACCAACAAGTTTATCTCTCTTTTCCTATTATGTATCAATCTAGCAGAGATTCGAAAAAAGCTTTTAGAGGAGGAGTCAACATGCGTGTTGAAACGTGTTTGTGTCTATTTTTGATAACTAGCAATTATTAGTAATTGTAGAAAAATTAACTACAGGTCAACTACTTTCAATTTTATGATCTATGATTAGTGATTGGATTATTCTGGGCAAACATGAATACATACAACCAGGTCTACCAATATATATATATATATATATATATATATATATATATATATATATATATATATATATATATATACGTGTGTGTGTGTGTGTGTGTGTGTGTGTGTGTGTGTGTGTGTGTGTGTGTGTGTGTGTGTGTGTGTGTGTGTGTGTGCGCGCGTGCGTGTGTGTGTGTGTGTGCGAGTTATCTAGGAATTCCAAACTTCCAAAATTTTTCACCGGGATTTCGGTATTTCCAGACAGATTTCTCATGGATTTCTGGGTCTCGAACGATTTCCTGGGCATTTCCAAAGTTTTTAAAGTAATTCAAAAACCATTAAATCATCGTAAAAGTTACAAAAACTAAGCTGTTATCAGTTGTTAATGTACAGCTTCTACTTGAAATGCACTGCTTTGCCATATGTCTTGACTCCGGTTAAGGTTCTTGTATCCCTTCAGACAAAATATCGATTTTTCGTTTTCGTCATAATCTGACGGACTAAACTCGGCATTAACTATTTAATTCTCATTCAAACCAACTCACTTTCATCAACAGCCACAAATACCTGGACATTTGAGCATTTTAAAAAGAGCAATTCTCTTTCTAAAAAGAATTGCTCGGTGTTCTTCAGGAGAACTCCACGGCAGCCAAGGAGGAGCTACTGCGCAGTGGCTTCGACGCAGCACTTCAACTGCCCAGCTGTTTGTCGAGGCTTATGGCACTTTTCTTAAGGATATTCGGATTTTTTTGGAATTCTAGGTTGGGTGTACGGGATTTCCGAAGTGAAATGACCCATATATAAAAATATATATATAGAATTATATATATGTACAGATATGTACATATACATGCATATCTACCTATCTATATATGCATATATACATATAAATGCTTACATATATATGTATGTGTGTGTGTGTGTGTGTGTGTGTGTGTGTGTGTGTGTGTGTGTGTGTGTGTGTGTGTGTGTGTGTGTGTGTGTGTGTGTGTGTGTGTGTGTGTGTGTGTGTGTGTGCTTACGTGCGTGAGTATGTGTGTGTCTGTGTGTGTGTGTGTGTGTGTATGTGTGTGTGCGTGCGTGTGCGTGTGTGTGCCAGCATGAGCCCTGTACACACACAAAAAATTGAAGTTCGTCAGATGCGAGGTACCCCATAAAATAAGTAAAAACTTGAAGGCAAACACGCAGTAACTTACCCATGCCACTCTTGGCAATCTGCCGTGAAATTTCTATGGATCTGCGTCAACTGACCCTGGCCCATTACCCTTCCACGACACCAACCTGTTTTCGACAAACCCTACTCCAAAAAAAGCACGTATAAGGTTTTTTGTTATATAACCAAAGAAAGAAAAATGTCATAGTCATGGAACCCTTTTGCACCTGTCTTCTGTTACCACCCTGGCTAATTCTTTCGTGCTGTGAGGACTCCCTTACACATTACGGCGTCTTTCCTGCATTCCCGTACATGAGGGAGTTAAAGACCGCATTCAGTTCTATAGCGAGAAGGATCAGCTCAATGAACGTTTTAAATGTGATGTGAATCTTAAGGATCCCGCGACGGACACAAAGATCAGATCCATGACTTTATTTATTTATTTATTATTGTTTTTATTATTTTTTATATATAGCCTATTCTGACCCGTGCTCGATTATATTAAAGGTAGTTTATCATAATCACAATGATGACTCTGGCGATGATAGCTTTGATAAAAGTGATAATAGTGGTTTTGATAATAATGATGATAGGGATTTTGATAATCATATTAGTGATTTTGATAATCATAATAGTGATTTTGATAATCATAATAGTGATTTTGATAATCATAATAGTGATTTTGATAATCATAATAGTGATTTTGATAATCATAATAGTGATTTTGATAATCATAACAGTGATTTTGATAATCATAACTGATTTTGATAATCATAACAGTGATTTTGATAATCATAACAGTGATTTTGATAATCATAACAGTGATTTTGAT
>NC_091573.1:15429551-15432051 GCF_042767895.1 Penaeus vannamei | reverse complement strand
CTACCGCACTCAACACCGGCGCAGACTCACTTCACCGGGGCAGCCGACAGGCAAGCGTGCCGAGGTCCGCGGCGCTGATTCGCTGAGTCGCAGACGACCCAGCAACGTTGCTTTGCCATTTTTTGTTTATATTCCGAATTTTTCCGCCGAAAATACACAGTCTCTGCAACTTGAGTTTAATTCTCCTGTCTGCTCAGGGCTCAGGGCTCTCAATTGCCTCGCCCTGGGCCTCGCTATACACATATATATATTCATATACACACACACACACACACACACACACACACACACACACACACACACACACACACACACACACACATATATATAGATAGATAGATAGATATATTTCTATATCTATATATGTATGTATGCATGTATGTTGTCTGGCAAGTATGTGTAATCTTTTCCTTGCTTTAGTGCAGTACTCTTTGATTCTGTCCAGTCAGCATTTAATATGTAAACAATCACTATACAATTCAAAATCGTACTTAAAGAATAGTCAAAACTTACCTGAAAAAGTTCAAAATACAGAAATCAACATACGAAAATAAGT
This sequence comes from Penaeus vannamei, assembly GCF_042767895.1. Lineage (NCBI taxonomy): Eukaryota > Metazoa > Arthropoda > Malacostraca > Decapoda > Penaeidae > Penaeus > Penaeus vannamei. The sequence goes on along the minus strand of NC_091573.1, from coordinate 15,431,495 downwards.
CGCTGAAGACAGCTTTTTTTTATTTTCTTTTTTTTAGGAATATCATAGTCCTACTTACCCAACGCCCGCCACACTTCTTCCTCGTTTTCTTTGGTCCACTGAACGGCCGCGCTTCCAGAGTGGTCGTAGTGGCCACGCAGTCGCCGCCCGTTCTTCGTGTTGGCCAGGATGATGAAGGTCCTTTGCTCCTCGAGGGGGGCCAGACAAGCTTCACGGGGGCCAAAGTTGGTCACGTTTATACGCCTGAAAGAGAAAGAAAGAATGATAATGTGGGGGTGGGTTGGTGGGTCGACCGGCAGGTGGGTGGCTAGTCAGGCAGCGGGGAATGAATGAACGAAGGAGTGTATGCGTGAGTGTTAAAAAGGGATAAACAGACAGGTGAATATATAGATAGATCCAGAGCATGAGGGATAGATAAAGGGAATATTATGACTTAATGACGCTGGTAAAAAAATCTGCGTTTTATCATTATAATTCGCAGGTCAGAAGCTGTCGTTATAAACTTATTTCACAATCTGCACTTGCTCTTTAACACAATATCAAATGTTTTGGACATTTAATATAACATGGCTTGAAACGTCAGTGAATCATATAATTTGCTTTATTCCTTAATGTTCCTGACGGTTTCTATATCCTTATATAGTTTTTACTGGTGCACTACAATTTTAATACCAATAACTGACGTTTCTCATTAATGTCTTGCAGTTTTCATAATTGGTGTTTCCACATAAATCGATGTAACTGGTGAATTTATAAATTTCCTTTCATTCTATCGACGAAATAATAATATACAAAACATAAATGAATAACATAGAACACAACTTCACATGAAAAACAAAACATTCACTGTTGAAGAGCACTGCATCCTGTCTTGCAAGTTTATTGACTATAAATAAATTACAGGTTTCCAGCGTCTCCACAGAGTGCCTTTCGCCAGCAGTCGAGGTAAAAGCCAATGTGTGTTACTTTACGGCCAGTATGACAAGTTAGTGTGAAGTAAATGAGAAGTCGAGAGCTTCGTTTGTGGGCTTCCGGGAGCATAAAGAAATTTCTGGTTTCCTTGGGGCAGAAGGTCAGCAGTCAAGTCTAACATTAGCTCACGGTTGCTTTTGTTACGTGAAATATATCTGTATAATTTAGACTATCAGTACATCTTATGGTATTTTATATAAGATAATAATAGAAATATAAAGACAAATAATAAAAGGTTTCGGATTCTTGTGGGTTCCTGCAGATTCGAGTCCTAATTCAAATCCAATATGTAAATGTGTAAATAATACTCAAGACCCTCAAGAAAACCTAAAATAATTCCACATAGTACTTTTCCCCTAATTGCCCGCCAATGCCTAAGGCGAGATAAATAACTGAAACTAATTTCGAGTTTAAATAGGTTTGAAAACTTGGTCACTAATGTGCTTGTGTGTGTATGCGGGCACATGCCTCCTATCCTATGTAGACAAATGGGCGCAGAACCATGATCTACTCTATTCCATGGATGAGGAACAGTTTATAGGCTCTCATTCTTGCTCTATCGGTCTGTTCCCTGTATTATTATGATATAAAAAACCTACAGTGAAGAACACTTTTAAGGGAAACTCACCTCAATTTGCTGAAATTTCCACACCAACCGTCCAACGTATATGTGTAAATGTGTAGTATATACTTCATGCCACTGCGTACATGAGGTGTTTCATAGAGGGAACTTTTTTTTTCTTACTTATTACATGGTCACTGAAGATTCTCAATAAAAATCGTGAATGGAAACATGTCCACACACACACACACACACACACACACACACACACACAGAGGGAAAGAAATACTAGACCATGTCCGACTTCCGTTACTATCTGTAGCTAAATAACATCCTATAACCACTTTAATTCTAAAGTGGAAACATGCGACGGTACACCAACCAAAGTAAACAATATCGTCACTGAATTA
>NC_091573.1:15372051-15377051 GCF_042767895.1 Penaeus vannamei | reverse complement strand
CGAAGCAACCTCATTACGAAACTACCCAATTACGAAACATCCCCATTACGAAACAACCCCATTACGAAACAACCCCATTACGAAACAACCCCATTACGAAACAACGCCATTAAGAAACAACCCCATTACGAAACAACCCCATTACGAAACAACCCCATTACGAAACAACCCCATTACGAAACAAACCCATTACGAAACAACCCCCTTTACAAAATAACCCCAATTACAAAACAATCCCACTTCAAAAGAACCCCATTACGAAACAACCCCATTACGAAACACCCCCATTACGAAACAACCCCATTACGAAACAACCCCATTACGAAACAACCCCATTACAAAACAACGCCATTACGAAACAACACCATTACGAAACAGCGCCATTACGAAACAACCGCCTTTACAAAATAACCCCAATTACAAAACAATCCCATTACGAAACAACCCATTACGAAACAACCCCATTACGAAACAACCCCATTAGGAAAAAAACCCCTTTACAAAATAACCCTAATTACAAAACAATCCCATTACAAAAGAACCCCATTACGAAACAACCCCATTACGAAACAACCCCATTGCAAAACAACCCCCTTTACAGAACAATCCCATTACAAAAGAACCTCATTATCAAACAACCCCATTACGAAACAACCCATTACGAAACAACCCCATTACGAAACAACCCCATTACAAAACAACCCCATTAGGAAACAACCCCATTACGAAACAACCCCCTTTACAAAATAGTCCCATTACAAATCAACCCTCATTACAAAACAACAGCCCTTACAAAATAACCCATTACAAAACAACCCCCATTACAAAACAACCCCCATTACAAAACAACCCCCTTTACAAAACGATCCCCATTACAAAACAAACCCCATTACAAAACAACCCCCATTACAAAACAACCGCCTTTACAAAATAACCCATTACAAAACAACCCCCATTACAAAACAACCCCCATTACAAAACAACCCCCATTACAAAACAACCCCCATTACAAAACAACCCCCTTTACAAAACGATCCCCATTACAAAACAACCTCATTACAAAACAACCCCCTAACAAAACGATCCCCATTACAAAACAACTCCCATTACAAAACAACCCCATTACAAAACAACCCCCATTACAAAACAACCCTCATTGCAAAAAAACCCCATTACAAAACAAACTCCATTAAAAAACATCCACCATTACAAAACAACCCCATTACAAAACAACCTCATTACAAAATAACACCCTTTACAAAACAACCCCCATTACAAAACAACCCCTATTACAAAACAACCCCATTACAAAACAACCCCATTACAAAACAACCCCATTACAAAACAACCCCATTACAAAACACCCCCATTACAAAACAACCCTCATTGCAAAACAACCCTATTACAAAACAACCCCCATTGCAAAAAAAACCCCATTACAAAACAACCCCATTACAAAACAACCTCATTACAAAACAACCCCCTTTACAAAACAATCCCCATTACAAAACAACCCCCATTACAAAACAACCCCATTACAAAACATCCCCTATTACAAAACAACTCTCATTGCAAATCAACCCCTTTACAAAACAACCTCCATTGCAAAACAACCCCCATTACAAAACAACCCCATTACAAAACAACCTCATTACAAAACAACCCCCTTTACAAAACGATCCCCATTACAAAACAACCCCCATTACAAAACAACCCCCTTTACAAAACAACCCCATTACAAAACAACCCCCATTGCAAAACAACCCCCATTGCAAAACAACCCCATTACAAAACAACCTCATTACAAAACAACCCCCTTTACAAAACAACCCCCATTACAAAACAATCCCCATTACAAAACAACCCCCATTACAAAACAACCCCCATTACAAAACAACCCCCTTTACAAAACAACCCCCATTGCAAAACAATCCCCATTGCAAAACAACCCCCATTACAAAACAACCTCATTACAAAACAACCCCCATTGCAAAACAACCCCCATTGCAAAACAACCCCATTACAAAACAACCTCATTACAAAACAACCCCCTTTACAAAACTATCCCCATTACAAAACAACCCCCATTACAAAACAACCCCCATTACAAAAGAACCCCCATTGCAAAACAACCCCAATTACAAAACAACCCCCATTACAAAACAACCCTCATTGCAAAACAACCCCATTACAAAACAACCCCATTACAAAACAACCCCATTACAAAACAACCCCAATACGAAACAACCCCAATACGAAACAACCCCATTACGAAACAACCCCATTACAAAACAACCCCATTACGAAACAACCCATTACGAAACAACCCCATTACGAAACAATCCCATTACGAAACAACCCCATTACGAAACAACCCCATTACGAAACAACCCCATTACGAAACAATCCCATTACGAAACAACCCCGTTACGAAACAACCCCCTTACGAAACAACCCCATTACGGAACAACCCCATTACGAAACACCCCCATTACGGAACAACCCCCTTACCAAACAATCCTATTACGAAACAACCCCATTACGAAACAACCCCATTACGAAACAACCCCATTACGAAGCAACCCCATTACGAAACTACCCAATTACGAAACAACCCCATTACGAAACAACCCCATTACGAAACAACCCCATTACGAAACAACCCCATTACGAAACAACGCCATTAAGAAACAACCCCATTACGAAACAACCCCATTACGAAACAACCCCATTACGAAACAACCCCATTACGAAACAAACCCATTACGAAACAACCCCCTTTACAAAATAACCCCAATTACAAAACAATCCCACTTCAAAAGAACCCCATTACGAAACAACCCCATTACAAAACAACCCCATTACGAAACAACCCCATTACAAAACAACCCCATTACGAAACAACCCCATTACAAAACAACCCCATTACGAAACAACCCCATTACAAAACAACCCCATTACAAAACAACCCCCTTTACAAAATAACCCCAATTACAAAACAATCCCATTACGAAAGAACCCATTACGAAACAACCCCATTACGAAACAACCCCATTAGGAAAAAAACCCCTTTACAAAATAACCCTAATTACAAAACAATCCCATTACAAAAGAACCCCATTACGAAACAACCCCATTACGAAACAACCCCATTGCAAAACAACCCCCTTTACAGAACAACCCCATTACAAAAGAACCCCATTATGAAACAACCCCATTACGAAACAACCCATTACGAAACAACCCCATTACGAAACAACCCCATTACAAAACAACCCCATTACGAAACAACCCCATTACAAAACAACCGCCTCTACAAAATAACCCATTACAAAACAACCCCCATTACAAAACAACCCCCATTACAAAACAATGCCCATTACAAAACAACCCCCATTACAAAACAACCCCCATTACAAAACAACCCCCTTTACAAAACGATCCCCATTACAAAACAAACCCCATTACAAAACAACCCCCATTACAAAACAACCCCATTACAAAACAACCCCCATTACAAAACAACCCCCATTACAAAACAACCCCCATTACAAAACAACCCCCATTACAAAACAACCCCCATTACAAAACAACCCCCATTACAAAACAACCCCATTACAAAACAACCTCATTACAAAACAACCCCCTAACAAAACGATCCCCATTACAAAACAACTCCCATTACAAAACAACCCCATTACAAAACAACCCCCATTACAAAACAACCCCCATTACAAAACAACCCCCATTACAAAACAACCCCCATTACAAAACAACCCCCATTACAAAACAACCCCATTACAAAACAACCTCATTACAAAATAACACCCTTTACAAAACAACCCCCATTACAAAACAACCCCTATTACAAAACAACCCCCATTACAAAACAACCCCATTACAAAACAACCCCATTACAAAACAACCCCATTACAAAACAACCCCATTACAAAACAACCTCATTACAAAACAACCCCCTTTACAAAACAACCCCCATTGTAAAACAACCCCCATTACAAAACAACCCCATTACAAAACAACCTCATTACAAAACAACCCCCTTTACAAAACAATCCCCATTACAAAACAACCCCCATTACAAAACAACCCCATTACAAAACAACCCCCATTGCAAAACAACCCCCATTACAAAACAACCCCCATTACAAAACAACCCCCATTACAAAACAACCCCCATTACAAAACAACCCCCATTGCAAAACAACCCCTTTTACAAAACGATCCCCATTACAAAACAACCCCCATTACAAAACAACCCCCATTACAAAACAACCCCCATTGCAAAACAACCGCATTACAAAACAACCTCATTACAAAACAACCCCCTTTACAAAACAACCCCCATTGCAAAACAACCCCCATTACAAAACAACCCCATTACAAAACAACCTCATTACAAAACAACCCCCTTTACAAAACGATCCCCATTACAAAACAACCCCATTACAAAACAACCCCATTACAAAACAACCTCATTACAAAACAACCCCCTTTATAAAACGATTCCCATTACAAAACAACCCCCATTGCAAAACAACCCCCATTGCAAAACAACCCCCATTACAAAACAACCCCCATTACAAAACAACCCCATTGCAAAACAACCCCCATTACAAAACAACCCCCTTTACAAAACTATTCCCATTACAAAACAACCCCCATTACAAAACAACCCCCATTACAAAACAACCCCCATTGCAAAACAACCCCCATTACAAAACAACCCCCATTACAAAACAACCCCCATTACAAAACAACCCCCATTGCAAAACAACCCCTTTTACAAAACAAACCCCATTACAAAACAACCCCCATTACAAAACAACCCCCATTACAAAAAAACCCCCATTGCAAAACAACCCCCATTACAAAACAACCCCCATTACAAAACAACCCCCATTACAAAACAACCCCCGCTACCATAACCTCAGCCCCATCAGTCTCTCCAAGCAGCCCATGGCAACACGACGCAGTTTTCT
>NC_091573.1:15349551-15352051 GCF_042767895.1 Penaeus vannamei | reverse complement strand
CCCTCTCTTATTTTTGAGATGCAATAATACCTCAGGCAGGGAATTATTGCAAGTTCTGGCTTTGCAATGGCCAGTGACAACAGCTTGTTAGGATGTTCTGTGTCTAAGGGAGTCTAATTCCACTAATTGGAGCTTCCCCCAGCAGATATGTGTACGTGTGTGTGTGTGTGTGTGTGTGTGTGTGTGTGTGTGTGTGTGTGTGTGTGTGTGTGTGTGTGTGTGTGTGTGTGTGTGTGTGTGTGTGTGTGTGTGTGTGTGTGTGTGTGTGTGTGTGTGTGTTTGTTTGAGAGTGTGTTCATCGTCTTCATCTAATTTATTATTTTCTTTTCTTTCTCTCTCTCTCTCTCTCTCTCTCTCTCTCTCTCTCTCTCTCTCTCTCTCTCTCTCTCTCTCTCTCTCTCTCTCTCTCTCTCTCTATATATATATATATATATATATATATATATATATATATATATATATATATATATATATATATATATATATATATATATATATATATATATACACATATGTCTGGGTGTATATAATCTATAGACAAAAAATTCAAAGTTAGCATAAACATCCACTCAATATAAAAAAGAGAAAAAAAACTCTCTAAAAAACAAAATGTCGATTAGCTTGCAATGTTTTCCCGGATCCGACCTGATCCGGTGACATACGCGTGGCTGTTTCTGGCCCTCGGGAGAGACAGGGAAACCCACCGAAATAAATAACAAATGGATAGTCAGATAGATTAATGGATTAAGAAAAAATAGGCAAGTAGATAAATATACAAACAGACAAATAAGTGTCTAAATGAAATGATACATGAATAAACTAATAAAGTAAATTATTAGACAAACTAATTCAGTACATAAACGTTTATTTCTAACCGTTCTAAACGTCTCAAAATATTTCAAATCTGTTTCTAAATCTAAAGTACGGACAGCAAAGGCGATTCAAAACAAAGCAACAGACTAAAAAAAAAAAAAAAGAGAAAAACAAAACCCGATTCCAGATATATCCAGAACAACCCAATGAGTTCAAATCCCATTATCAATCAATGTTGCACATGATCTGCCTGTCAACATGGGGTCCGATTTAAATTGCAGATAACGCTGCAATATCCCTCAACCCTCGAGTTGTCAGCAATTATATGCAACAGGGAGAGAGAGAGAGTCTGTGCCACGCTGCATAATGACACGCGGGCTGGCACTGCCATCCGGTTTAATCCATAAAATCCTGGAATTGTTCCCTGTGGAAGCCGTTTATCCTGGCTTAAGAACACAAACAGGAAGGATATTGCCCCTGCCTGCTTGCCCCTTCCCCTTTCGCTCTCGCTCTTGCTATCATCTATTTCCTCTTTTGTGTTATCCTCTCCCGTCTCCCCTTCCGTTCTCTTCTTATCCGTGTTAAATCACTTATCCTTTCTTTCTCCCTGCTCTTTCCTCTTTCCTGTCCTTCCTTTCTGTTCTTTTAATCTCCTCTTTTCCTTTCTACTCCTCTTTCCTTCTTTCGCTCTTCCCCTGTACTTCCCTTTCTCTGTTCCCTTTATTTTCAACCTCCCCCTTTCCCTCCTTCCCCCTCCCCTTCACATCCTCCTTCCCTTCCTCTATCCTCTTCCTCTTCCAATCCCCTTATCCCATCTCCTCTTCTCCTCCCCTTCACATCCTCCTTCCCTTCCTCTATCCTCTTCCTCTTCCTCTCCCCTTATCCCATCTCCTCTTCTCCTCCCCCTCTCTCACCTACCCTTCTTTCTCCTTCCCTCCCCCTTTCTTTCCCCCTACATCCTTCCCTTCCCCCTTCATCCTTTCCTCCCCCTTCCCTCCACCCCCCTTCCTTCCCCTCCCCTCATCCTTCCCTTCCCCCCTCATTCCCCCGCTCCTTCAGCCTTCCCTCCTCCCCTTCCTTCCCCCCCTCATCCTTCCCTTTCCCCTTCCTTCGTCTCCCCATCCCCTACCTTTCCCCTCCCCTCATCCTTCTCCCCCTCATCCTTTCCTCCCCCTTCCCTTCCTCCCTCATCCTCCCCCATCCCTTACCCTCCCCTCATCCTTCTTCCTCCTTCTTCCCCTTCCCCATTTCCCTTTCCCCTTCCTTCGTCTCCCCACCCCCTCCACTCCCCCTCCCCTCACATATGCACAAACGCATTCAGGGGCGAATAGATTGCTTGAATTGCTGATGTTGCACTTACTTGAATGTAATGGAGACCGAAGGGTGTGAGGGAGAGGAGAAAGGGAGGGAGAGAACAGAATAAGAGGAGAGAAGGTTAGAGAGAAAGCCATTAACAAAGTGAAAGAAAGGAGACAGATAGGAGAACAGAATAAGAAGAGAGAAGGTTAGAGAGAAAGCCATTAACAAAGTGAAAGAAAGGAGACAGATAGGAGAACAAAATAAGAAGAGAGAAGGTTAGAGAGAAATCATTAACAAGGTGAAAGAAAGGAGACAGATAGGAGAACAGAATAAGAAGAGAGAAGGTTAAAGAGAAAGCCAATTAACAAAGTGAAAGAAAGGAGACAGA
>NC_091573.1:15324551-15329551 GCF_042767895.1 Penaeus vannamei | reverse complement strand
TCTTTTTAATACTTCTTCCCCCCTCACCCCCCCCCCAACTTTTTAACTTTTACACTTTCCCCTCCCCTCTTTTTTTCTTTCTATTCCTCCATACCTCCTTTTTCGACCATCTTCTCTCTCTCTACCTTCCTATTTTTTCATATATCTCCTTATATGTTTCTTCTGTATTTCTTCCATTCCTAGTATTCCATTTTCACCTTCTCCCCTCCCATGCTTCCTTTCCTTTTATCTTTTCCTTCCTTCCCTCTATTCCTTTTCCATCTTTTTTATCCCTATTTATTTCTCCACGCCCTCTCCCTCGTTCCTCTCCCCCCCCCTCTCTCTCTTTCTCTTTCTTTCTTTCATTTTCTCTCTTTCTCTCTCTCTCTCTGTCTCTCTCTCTCTCTCTCTCTATATATATATATATATATATATATATATATATATATATATATATATATATATATATATATATATATATATATATATGTCCCCAAGCAAGCCTTCACCGCCGACCAAGACCTTGGCCCTGAGTCGGCGTGAAGTTGTTGCCCTGATCGACCTACAGAGTAAGCTGCTCGGGGAATCCATGGAGCGCATGCACCAAGATCACTCACTCAAAATTGAGCGACTTCACTCCCGTCCCCCAATCAAGCCTTCAAAGAGCATCGAATTCCCTCATGCTGATGTCATTGAAATGAAGGCGCGAGAGAATGCCCTGAAGAGAGCCAACGAGGCGCTGCAAGCCCAGGTGAATGCAATGGCGAGAGAGATCGACAGTCTGAAGGCAGATAACGCTAAATTACAAGACAGAATGGACTACCAAGAGGGCCAGAGCCGCCGTAATAATAAGCGATTCACCGGCATCCCAGAGGAAAGCGGTGAGAACTGGCAGCAGTGTCAGCAGCTGACCAGCCGTCTCGGAACAAGTCTCGAGATATCGTCGCCAAGTTTACAAGATTTGCAGACCGCGAGTTAGTCTACAGAGACAAACCCAAAGTCAAAAATGCCCCCTTCAAGGTATTTGTCCATGAGGATTTCTGCCCCGGAACCATCCAAGCTCGCAAGGATCAGATGGAGCAGCTGAGGCAGGCCAGGAGCGAAGGCAAAACCGCTTACTTCAGCTACAGGAAGTTAGTAATAACTGAAAGAAAACGTACTCGCCCGAATCCTGGCTCGACGCTCCCTCTCCCTCCTCCTGGGTCTGACTCTGATGATCTGCAGCTGCCCACTCCGCTAGAGCCACGCCCACCTCGAGGCTCCCTGTCTGACCCACCATCCCCTGTGCTCCAGCGACCTCCATGCGCCACCCCACGTCACGACCCACCTATGCAAAAAGCAGCTAAGACTCCTGAAGGAGCTTTTCGCTACAGCAGGTCTCCGCAGCCGATGCAGAGCAATGCCTCTTTCTCCCCTGTGAGCCAAAGGCTTCGAGGTAAGCCATATTAAGTAAGAGTGTCCTACCGTGTTATTTACAGTACAGACTGTATATTGTTTAACACAAAATGGCTGTACCATTTACTTTTCCATTTTCTCTTGTAAATGATGTTGATTTCTTGAATCTGTTTACCAATTTGGATTATATTCCTGGTATAAGTTTAGACAACTTAAATAATTTAGTATTTGAGAATTTTTCATCTGGTGAAAACAAACAGCAAGTTGACCATGATCCAGATTCTTTCACACAGAATTTCCTTGGAATGTCCAATCCTACATGTCCCTATGTTTTTCCTGGCCCTTCTCTTGCCGATGAATTGCAGTATAATGCAAACACCCACCTCTCAGTTATCAGTCACAATATCTGCAGCTTACCTGAACATTTTGATGACTTCTTTAATCAGTGCCTTACGCCTTCTAGTACTGAATTTGACATGATTGGCTTTTCTGAAACTAAGCTTACAGACACAATACAGCAACTTTATATACTACGTAATCATCATGCATATTTCCCTAATCGTTCTCGTAATAGTGAAGGTGTTGCACTATGCATTCATAACAAGTTTTCATCGCACCTGAGACCTGATTTATCATTTCTTGAAGATTATTTAGAATCTGTCTTTGTAGAAATTACTACTGCTTCTGATTCTCTCTTAATTGGACAACTTTACAGGCGTGCTAAAGGTAACACTGACCTCTTCATTGCTAAAATCAAACAGCTTCTAAATATTGCTGCCCAAGAAAAGAAATCTTGCATTCTTGTAGGGGATCTTAATAATTTATTAAGCAAGGACTCTGATCCCAAAGAACAAGTTTTGATATCTGTTTTTAATTCGCATTTGTATTGTAACACTATTACTAAGCCAACAAGAGTCCAAGGTAAATCGGCAACACTATTAGATCATTTGTGGACCAATTGCACTAACAGGATAGCTAAAAATGATATTATGTACAGCAATATCTCTGACCATTTTCCCATTTATACTGTCTTCAGATTAGACTCGTCATGCCACTCGAGTTGTAAAAAAGCCATACACTTTAGATATTTTTCAAATGATAATATTCTGGATTTCCAAACTCGCCTTATGAATGTGTGCTGGGACTTAGTTTATGCCTCATCAGATCCAAATATTGCCTATGAGAATTTTATATCTATTTTCCTTCCTTCCTTCGAGAAATTCTTCCCAGTAGAGTAAAAAATAGTAAATCTAAAATCATACCATAAGCCAGATATCAAACACGAAATCAAGCAGTTGATTAAAGAAAGAAATCAGATGCAAAAAAGTTTGTTAAATGGCCAATTACGTATGGCGAAAACACGCATTATCCTTGATGCCAAGTATAATTATTATGCAAATAAACTTGATGAATGTAAAAATGACTAAAAAAAAAAAAAACTTACATAATATTCTAAATCAAAAGAAGGAGCACCTGACAAATAAGATATTGGTTAATAACAAAGAAATAACTGAGCCAGCACACATTGCCTCAGAATTCAACAATCATTTTAGTAATATTGGCAACAATTTAGCTGAAATGGTTGCTGATCACAATGGGGATCTCCAGACATTTCTTGGGCCTCAGATCCAAAGTACTTTTTCTCTTTTACCAATCACTGAAGCTGGACTTTTAGAAGTTGTAAAGGAACTGAAAAATTCTGCCCCTGGCCATGATAATATCCCCATGTTTATAGTCAAGCAGATTCTTCCAGCCATACTGAAGCCTATGCATCATATTGTAAACAGCTGGAATATATCCAGATAAATTAAAGATAGCTAAAGTTCATCCTCTTCAAACCAGGCGAGGCGAGCGGTTTCAATTGAGCAACTTTCGTCTTGTCTCGGTCCTTATAGTTTTCAGTAAGATTTTGGAGAAAATTTGAACACCGGATAATAACGGACTCCCAGTATAGCTTCATGAAAAATAAATCTACAGAATCAGCCACTGTTCACTTTACAAAGGATATCATCAAGGCTTCGATGAGAGAAAGTTCGTCTGTGGGAATTTCTGGATTTATCCAAAGCATTTGACACTGTCAGTCATAACATCTTGCTGCAAAAATTACATCATTTTGGAATTCGAGGTTCAGCTCACAGATGGTTTTCTTCTCACTTAAGCAACAGGACTCAATATTTATCGTTTGGCAGCCATTCCTCTTCTTAAAGCACTTAAACATATGGTATTCCTCAAGGCTCAATTTTCATGTTTAATGTTTAATTTTTAATGTTTATATCAATGACATAATCAATGCAAGTAAATTCGATTTTGTTATTTATGTCGATGATACATGTATCTACACCTCTGGTGATTCATTACATAAGTTGGTAAATACAATTAATAATGAATTATTAAGTATTGAGAATTGGGTTTGCTTGAATACACTGACTCTAAATCTTGAAAAATCCCATTATGTCATCTTCCATAGAAATTAACAGTTATCAGTCACTCAGCCGCCAGTAAACGTAGGTCAAACTCCATTAAAGAGACAAGAATACACAAAATTTCTTGGTATTTAGTTAGAATTTCAGTTAAGATGCAAAGTCCACATTAATTTTATATTCAATGTAAACTAAGTAAACTGTGTGGGTTGATGTATCACACAAAACAAGTTACTATATAATTTTTTGATATACCCGTACTTGACGTATAGGCAAATCATATGGGGAGCAACTCACACAAACACTAAAGCCCATGATCGCAATTCAGAAGCGAGTGATAAGAACTATCTTGGGATTGAAAAAAATATGACCATACAAATAACGGCTTCCTGCAGCTAAAATTATTGAAATATAATATCAATACTTACTGCTGCTGCTTGTATATTTATAAACGTATATATACTCTTGGGAATGATACGTTTACTACCAGAGCAAACGAACGGTATAACACACGAAATAATAACCTTCTAACTGTCCCATTCATGAGGTCTCAAGAGTCACAAACGGTATCTTGTATCACGGGCCTTTATTATGGAATGATCTTCCAAACATAGTAAGAGAATGCACGACATTACTCTCTTTCAAGAACGCACTCAAACAATATTTGTTATCTCAATATGCTCTCTAACCTGCCAATGTATATATGCTGTGTAATATGTTTAATTTAGTCTCATTTCTTTGATGGTTCTGTAAAAATAATGTAAATAGTTATATAAGATGTAAAATAATGCAAGTAGTTATATCTGACAATAATGCTAGATGTTCTAGTAATGAAGGTAATTCTAGTTTGCTTCAAATTTGTATATGTGTATTATGTATCACCTTATTATGTATGTACATATCCTTATGTTTGTATCATGTATACGGTTGTTAAACATCCATAATTGTTGCAGCAGCGGCCTTCCGAAAGGAGTCAAACTCCTGGAGGGCTCAGCCATACTGTATAATGCATCATGCTTTTTTTTTTTTTTTTTTTTTTTTTTTTGCTAAATAAATTATTTGATTCTGATTCCCATTCTGATTCTTTTGCCTCCCCCTCTCCCTCACTCTCCCCCTCCCGTTCCCCCACTCCCTCCTCCCCCACGCTTTCTCCCTCCCTCCTCCTCCGTCTCCTCTAGATATTCTTTCCTCCTCCCCCTCTCCTCA
>NC_091573.1:15317481-15319981 GCF_042767895.1 Penaeus vannamei | reverse complement strand
CTACTACTTGCGTCAGAATCAACGACAAAAGAATAGTCCTTTCGTCAAAATCAATGAAAAAAATCGTTTCGCAAAAATCAATGACAAAAGACTATTCCTTTCGTTAAAAAAAAATCATTTCGTCAAAATTAAAGAAAAGGAAAAATAATTTCGTCAAAGTCAATGACAAAAAAGGAAAAAAAATCCTTTCGTCAAAATCAATAACAAAAAAAAAAAGAAAAAAAAATCCTTTCCACAAAATCGATGAAAAAAAAATCGTTAAAATCAATGGAAAGGAAATCCTTTCGTCAAAATCAATGAAAAAAAATCGTTAAACTCAATGAAAAAAATCCTTTCGTCAAAATCAATCACAAAAAAAATTCTTTCATCAGCATCTTCGAAAGAAAACTCGTAGTCAAAATCCATGAAAACAAAACCCCCTCATTTAAAAAGAAGAATCCTTTTCCCTAAAAGTAACTAAAAAAGGGGCACCAAAATCAACGAAAGACTAATATCCTCTTTAATAATACTGAGAAAAAAAAGTTCATGAAAGTTCAACAGACGACCCAAGTGTAAAATTTAATTGTCTACACAGGGGGGGGGGGGCAGGGGAAGGGGGAAGGGGGGAGGGGGGTCGAAAAATTAGTTTGGCTTCTCTCGCTTTCTTCAATTCTGTGCTTTTCATTATCTTAATTTTTTAGTCCGTCTTTTTATACTTATTTATTTAGTAATCCAGATCTATATCGAAGAAAAGTATTTCTTAGTATCATTTAATTATTAAAGGAATTGCAAAGGAGTAAAAGGAGGTCGATGAAATAGAAAGTGAAAGAGAGAGAGAGAGAGAGAGAGAGAGAGAGAGAGAGAGAGAGAGAGAGAGAGAGAGAGAGAGAGAGAGAGAGAGAGAGAGAGAGAGAGAGAGAGAGAGAGAGCGCGAGAGAGCGAGAAAGAGAGAGAGATAAATGGATAAATGCCGAGATATGTAGAGGTATATATAGATGAATAAACAAAATGGTAGATAGACAGACAAGCAAACAGACAGAGACAGACAGACAGATAGTCGGAGAGACAATAAATAGGTAAGGTGGTAAACAAACAGATATATATAGATGAATGTTTACGGATAACAAACAGATAAAAACACAAAAACAAAAAACAAAAAACAACAAAGAAGGGGGTGGACAAAGAGATATATAGATAGATGTTTACGGATATTAACAGATAGACAAAAAAAAGAAGAAAAAAAAAAGAAAAAAGAAGAAAAAAAGCAAAAGAAAAAAACAAACAAAAAGAAAAAGAAAAGACAAAGCAAAAAAGCAAAACAAAAAGAAAAGAAAAACAAAACAAAGCAAAAAAACAAAACAAAAAGCAAAAAAACAAACCAAAACAAAGCCCCACGAGGACCCACCACAACGCAGAAGACGCGACGGGAAGCCACATCTCCAGAAAAGGTGTCGGACGCAATCTTTCGGATCTCCCTGCCCTTCGCCCGCGCCTCGTCTCGTCACTCGCGAGAAGAGACGAGAATTCCCGAGAGAGAGACGACAGCTTCGCACTGGCCTGCCCTGACTTTACGAGGCAGGTCTGTTGCTACAAGTATCTTGCATGCAGGATTGGGAGGACGGTCTTGCAAGGACGTGAAGGGGGAGGGGAGTGGGCGGGGGGATGGGAAGGGAAGGGACGAAGGGAGGAAGGGAGGAGGAAGGTCGAAGGAGGTGGGGGTAGGGGGAAGGGGTAAAGGGGGAGGGAGGGGAAGAGGGAGGAAGGGGGGAGTGGATGAGGGGAGGGGTGGAGGGGGAGAGTGGGTAAGTGGGAAAGGGAGGAGGGAAGGGGGAGGGGGTAGGGGGAAGAGGGAGGGATGGGAAGAGGGATGGGGGAAGGTTGAAGGGGAAGGGGGAAGTAAGGGGGGTAGGGGGAAGAGGGAGGGATGGAGAAGAGTGGATGGGGGTGGTGGAGGGTTGAAGGGGAAAGAGGGAAGGGGGTAAGGGAGGAAGAGGGAGGAAGGGGAAGGGAGGAAGGGAGAGTGTTCTTGTGCGTGTGCGTGGCGGGGTGGTGGGGGGTGGGGGGTGTTTTTTTTTTTTGCTTTCCTTATTTATTTTTTTATTTTCTAAGGTGTGTGGGGGGGGGTTGTTTAGCAATTTTTGAAAGTTTCTGGGTTATGGTCGGTTTATTTTTTGGTTTCCTTTTTTGTAAGCCTTCGTTTACGTTTTTCTATTTGCTTGTTATTATGTTATTTTTTTTCTCTTTCGTTCGCTTTCTCTCTATCTATCTATCTCTATCTCTCCCTCCTTCTCTCTCTTCTCTCCCTTTTCCCCATTCCCTCTCCTTTACTCTCTCTTCCCTTATCTCATTCTACCTCTTTTCCTCTCTCCTCTCCTTCTCCCTCTCCTATTCCTTTTCCTACTCCCTCCTCCCTCCCTATCCCTCCCATTCCTTCCCTCCCTCCCTCTCACCCTATCTCCTCCCCACTCCCTCCTTCTCTCCCTCATCTTTTAATTTCATCATTTCTTTGTCTCCCTACTTC
>NC_091573.1:15299981-15304981 GCF_042767895.1 Penaeus vannamei | reverse complement strand
AAGACAAAGGAAAATAAAGATAACAGGATTGCGAAGAGAACACAAGAGGAAGTGTGGGGGAGGGGGAGGGAGCGAGGGGAGATTAGAGGGGGGAGGGGCGAAGGGGCGCGTTTCTCCCAACAAATCGAACCAAACGAAAGAAAGAGAAGACAAAGGAAAATAAAGATAACAGGATTGCGAAGAGGACACAAGCGAGGGGAGATTAGGAGGAGGGGGAAGGGGCGCGTTTCTCCCCATAAATCGAACCAAAACGAAAGAAAGAGAAGACAAAGGAAAATAAAGATAACAGGATTGCGAAGAGAACACAAGAGGAAGGGTGGGGGAGGGGGAGGGGGCGAGGGGAGATTAGGAGGGGGGGAGGGGGCGAAGGGGGGGGTTTCTCCCCATAAATCGAACCAAACGAAAGAAAGAGAAGACAAAGGAAAATAAAGATAACAGGATTGCGAAGAGAACACAAGAGGAAGGGTGGGGGAGGGGGAGGGGGCGAGGGGAGATTAGGAGGGGGGGAGGGGGCGAAGGGGCGCGTTTCTCCCCATAAATCGAACCAAAACGAAAGAAAGAGAAGACAAAGGAAAATAAAGATAACAGGATTGCGAAGAGAACACAAGAGGAAGGGTGGAGGAGGGGGAGGGGGCGAGGGGAGATTAGGAGGGGGGGAGGGGGAGAAGGGGCGCGTTTCTCCCCATAAATCGAACCAAAACGAAAGAAAGAGAACACAAGAGGAAGGGGTGGAGGAGGGGAGGGGGCGAGGGGAGATTAGGAGGAGGGGGAGAAGGGGCGCGTTTCTCCCCATAACCGAACCAAAACGAAAGAAAGAGAAGACAAAGGAAAATAAAGATAACAGGATTGCGAAGAGAACACAAGAGGAAGGGTGGGGAGGGGAGGGGGCGAGGGGAGATTAGGAGGGGGCGAAGGGGCGCGTTTCTCCCCATAAATCGAACCAAAACGAAAGAAAGAGAAGACAAAGGAAAATAAAGATAACAGGATTGCGAAGAGAACACAAGAGGAAGGGTGGGGGAGGGGGATGGGGCGAGGTTGAGATTATGAGGGGGGGAGGGGGCGCGTTTCTCCCCATAAATCGGCCAATCCGTTTCTGCCGCTGAGTCCCGTGTGCTTGTTTGGTTTTGTGGGATTTATTTGTTTGTCTTTGCTTAAGGGGGCTGAAAGGGTGGTTAGCGGAAGGGGTTTTGTGGCGCTTATGGTTGTGTGGGGCGGTGTTTGTGTGTGTGTGTTTGTTTCTGTGTGCGTGTGTTTGTTTTGATTGTTTGTGTGTTAGTTTATGTGTGCGTGTTTTTGCTTTTTTGTTTGTTTGTGTGTTTGTTTGTGTGTGCGTGTGTTTGCTTTTTTGTTTGTTTATGTGAGGTGTGTTTGTGTGTGTGAGAGGTGTTTGTGTCTGTGTGTGTTTTTTTGTTTGCGTGTGTTTGTTTGTTTGTGTTTGTTTATGTGGAGGGTATTAGTGTTTGTTGGTGTGTGTGTTTTTGTGGGGGGTGTTTGTTTGTGTTTATGTGTTTGTTTGTTTGGTTTTGTGTGTGTGTGTGTTTGTGTGTGTATGAGTGTGTGTTACAGTGCCTGTCTATGTGTATGTGCGCATGTGTATGTGTTGCATTGTCTGAATATATGTACGTGTGTTTGTGTATGTGTGTGTATGTATGTTTTATGCGTGCTACCGTGTTGTTTTTGTAGGTATGCTAATTTCTATAATAGCAGGCTACGGGGTTTCCAAAAAGAAAATTAAAGTCATATGAGTAACATGTTTTTTTGTCTCATCCTGTAGACACGAACTATCTCACAAAAAAGAAGAAAAATACTTAAAAATAAAACTTAATCTATTATTTCGTTTGATATAAGATTTATAGAGACTGAATCGATGCTGAAGCCACCAGCTGTCAAATCAAAAATTCTGAAACCTCTTTAAAAAATAACCCATAAGTGAACTTCAGATTATAACTTTAATCTCGCTGGGAGCCTCAGCTGTTCAAAAAATCAGAGAACACATTGATGCTGAATTTTGATTTATAAGTACATTTTCTTCTTCGTAAAAAAATGTACATTTCGGCGTCGTGAGGAATGTAATATAGTGTCGTGAAAAATAGAAAATGTACAAAAATGCTAAGTGTAACTTTATTTAGACATAATCATTATTATAATTTTTGTTATTGCTATTATCATCATTATCATTGCTATTGTCATCATTACTATTTTCGCTGTTATTATAATTATTACTATCATTATTATTATTTTCATGATTATCATTATTGTATTATTTTTTTGTTATTATTGTTATTATTATTATTATTATTATTATTATTATTATTATTGTTGTTGTTATTATTGTTATTATCATTATTGTTATCCTTATTATCATTATCATTCTTCCTCTTCTTCTTCTTCTTTATCATTATCAATATTATTATTATTATCATCATCATTATTATCATAATCATTACTATACACTACTGAATATACATTTCATACACCCCCCCCCCCCACCACACACACACATTTACGCACGTGTATAGTGCAGCGGATTTGGACCAAGCCTCGTGCCTGGAATTAAAAGAATGTTATTGTTCTCATAACCAGCGTCTTGGACTAAGAGAGAAAGAAGGGGGAAAAGAGGAAGTGGGGAAGGGAGGGCGTAGGGGAAGAAGAAGGAGAAGGAGAAGGAGAAGGAGAAGGAGAAGGAGAAGGAAAAGGAAAAGGAAAAGGAAAAGGAAAAGGAAAAGGAAAAGGAGAAGGAGAAGGAGAAGGAGAAGGAGAGAGAGAGAGAGAGAGAGAGAGAGAGAGAGAGAGAGAGAGAGAGAGAGAGAGGAGAGAGAGAGAGAGAGAGAGAGAGAGAGAGAGAGAGAGAGAGAGAGAGAGAGAGAGAGAGAGAGAGAGAGAGAGAGAGAGAGAGGTGGAAGGCAAATGGTAAGAGGGAAAGAAGCTACGGGAAAAGGAGAAAAAGAAGATCCAGGAAGAGGTGAAGGAAGAAGAAGAGGAAGAAAGAGAAGAAAAATAAGCAAAAGAATAAATAACAACAACAACAAAAACAACAAGAAGAAACAGAAAAGGAAAAAAGAAGAAAAAGAAAAAGGTAACAAAGAGCCAAAAAAAAGATAGAAGGAGAGGAAGAAGAACAAGAAAAGAATAAGAAATCGTAAAAAAGGAATGGGAGAAGTAAGAGATAACAGCAAAGGCAAAAGATAACGAAGAAGACAAAAAAGAAATTTCCAGCCGCAACAAAAGGAAAGCCAAATACATAGACAAAGAGAGACGAAAAAACCGGCAAGCACAAAGGCCGAACACAGAAACGAGAGGAAAGGAAAGGAGAAAAAGAAAAAAGAAAAAAGCGCGAAAAATTACAACAAATGAATATAAAAAAGGTGAAAAAAGCAGAAAGAAAAATTAAGTTAAAAGGAAAAGAGAGATAAAAAAAAGAAAAAAGAAAAAGTGGGAAAAAAGGAGAAAGAAAAATTAAGTTACAACGAAAAAAAATATAAATAAGGAAAAAGAAAACAGAAAAACTGAGAAAAATTTCAACAAATGAGTATAAAAAATGTGCGAAAAAAGGAGAAAGAAAAAATAAAATGAAAAAAGAGAGACAGAAAATAAAGAATAAAATGAAAAAATAAAAGATAAAAGAATAAATATGAATAAAAAGGACAAATAAAGGAAAATATACAAAAAAAAAGAGAGAGAGAGAAAAAAAAGAAGACAAACGACAAATGAGAGAAAGAATCCTCCATGACGTCACTGGATAACAAAACATGACGTCATTGAATAACAAAACATGACGTCATTGAATAACAAAACATGACGTCATCGAACACGTGGCGGCGACAGTAAAACATGAAAACACCAATGCCTATAAATTATGACAACAGAGAAGGCCAAAAAATTGAAAACCTAATTACAAAACCGTGCTAGGTCATCCCCCTCCCCCTTGCCCCCCCCCCCCCTCGCTTTTTTCTCTATTTTTTATCGCGTCTGACCTCGCACCCCCCCCCTCTCCCCCGCCACCCTCCTGTCATTTCGTTTCATTGCTGCAATAGACTCATTTGTTTTGCAGTATGATTTTTTTTTCTTTCTTTTTCTATTTCGCTTTATGTCTCTGTCTCTGTCTCTCTCTTTCTCTCTCTCCGTCTGTCTGTCTGTCTTTCTGTCTCTCTCCCTCTCCGTCTGTCTTTCTGTCTCTCTCTCTCTCCGTCTGTCTGTCTGTCTGTCTGTCTGTCTGTCTGTCTGTCTGTCTCTGTCTCTCTCTCTTGTCTTAACCTTTTCCCGCTTACTGATAACATTTACTAAAGTTTCGATGAAGGAAGAAACTATTGTTAATTCGATTTTCTGCGCACGTAACTTTTATTCTTATCCATTTTATCTCCTCCACTTTCTCTTCGCGTCGCAAAGTGAACACGACAGCCAGATCAATTTCAGGCTAATTATATCAACGGAGGTCTTATTACACAGAGGTGCTGCCTTCATCGCAAACCGGAGCCCAGTGCTTGCAACTTGGATGATACAATACATATATACAATTCAATGATTGCACTATATAGTACGTTGCATAAGTCTTTTACGTATGTGTGATGTATTATTTGTATGCATATAATCCATTGCGTATGTGTGATAGAATATATACGGTAGATACATTATATGCAATCCAAGACGTACATACAATAGGTATAGTACGTCCCATACAAAACATACAGTAAATGACTATAATACGTCCCATACAAAGCATACAGTAGATGTCATATAATGTATACAGTTCAGACAGTACATACACTCCAATACGTACATGAAATGCAATTTATATAATACATACAAGGCAATACATTTCCTATCTGCAGTACACTACAAGCAAGCATTACAAACATACAATACAATCATACATTGCGAACGTACAATACATTACAAACAATATAATACATACAATATCCAAAGTACTCTATTTCAAAAACAACAATATTATTCACACACAAGAGCCCTCTTACCTGATGTATTTTCCTGTACGAATCTGT
>NC_091573.1:15282481-15284981 GCF_042767895.1 Penaeus vannamei | reverse complement strand
ACACACACACACACACACACACACACACACACACACACACACACACACACACACACACACACACACACATATGTACATACACACACATATTTGTGTTGGTAAATTTATTGATAGAGAAATAGATGAATAGATAGATCTTTGTATAAATACACATATAGATATATATAGATATAGATGTATGTGTATGTGTGCATGCATCTGTTTAAATACAAAGGATAAAGGAAAAGTAATATAGAATAAAAAAATAACAACGATAAGACTACCTGGATCGCTTCCCCATCCAAAAAAAAAAGAAAAGAAAAAAAGAAAAGAATAGAAAAGAAAAAAAGAAAAGAAAAGAAAAGAAAGAAAGAAAGAAAAAAAACAGCAGGGCATAAGTGCAGTTCCTTATAATCTCATTAATCGCGACTATGAACTCTGGCAAGGTGTCTAGAGCAATTACGAGGCGAAGGTAACTGCGTTAGAGGAATTGGCGGATTTTAAGAATTTTGGGAAAAAGGCAGATGGGGAGGTACGGGAGAGGAAAGAGAGATTAGAGAGAAGGAGAGAGAGAGAGGGAGAGGGAGAGGGAGGGAGAGGGGGAGGAGAGGGGGAGGGAGAGGGGGAGGGAGAGGGAGAGGAAAGAGAGATTAGAGAGAGAGAGAGAGAGAGGGAGACGGAGAGGGAGGAGAGGGGGAGGGAGAGAGAGAGAGAGGGAGAGGGAGAGGGAGAGAGGAGAGGGAGAGGGAGAGGAGGGAGAGGGGGAGAGGGAGAGGGGGAGAGGGAAGGGGAGGGGGAGGGGGAGAGGGAGAGGGGGAGAAGGAGAGGAGAGAGGGAGAGGGGAGGGGGAAGGAGAGAGGAGAGGGAGAGGGAGAGGGGGAGGGAGAGGAGGGAGAGTAAAGGAGAGGGAGAGGGAGAGGGAGAGGGGGAGGGAAAGGGGGAGGGAGAGGGAGAGGGAGAGGGAGAGGGAGAGGGAGAGGGAGAGGGGGAGGGGGAGGGGGAAGGAGAGAGGAAGAGGGAGAGGGAGAGGAAGAGGGAGAGGGAGGGAGGGAGAGAGAGAGAGAGAGAGAGAGAGAGAGAGAGAGAGAGAGAGAGAGAGAGAGAGAGAGAGAGAGAGAGAGGGAGAGAGAGAGAGAGAGAAAGAGAGAGAGACAGAGAGAGTGGGAAAGATAGATAGATAGATAGAGAGAGAGAGAGAAAGAGAGAGAGAGAGAAAGATAGATAGACAGATAGATAGAAAGAGAGAGAGAGAGAGAGAGAGAGAGAGAGAGAGAGAGAAAGATAGATATATAGATAGATAGATAGAGAGAGAGAGAGAGAGAAAGAGAGAGAGAGAGAAAGATAGATAGACAGGTAGATAGATAAATGGAGAGAGAGAAGACAAACAGAAAGAGCATGCCTCGAGTTCCGCAGACAAGGGCCCCGCGAGTCCCTCCCGGCGCACGAGAGGCCGAGACCCAGCAGGACCCTCGCGCCCTGGACCAAGACCCCAAGACGGACCCTGAATCGCCGAGGAGGAGAAGAGGACGTGGAGGATTTTTTTTTTATCTTTTTTCTTTCTCTGTCTATTTTTCCCTTTTATTTCTTTTTTCGTTTTGATTTTGATTTGATCGTCTCTCTTTTCTTTTCCTCTCTCTCTCTCTTTCTTTTTTTTCTCTCTCTCCCTTCCTCCTTTCTCTCTCTATCTCTCTTTCTTACTTTTTATCCCTCCCCCTTTCTGTGTCTCAGTGTGTCTGTCTGTCTATCTGTTTCTCTTTCTCTCTCTCTCTTTTTTTTTTTTCTTTCCCCCTCTCTGTGTGTCTGTCAGTCTATGTTTTTATTTATCTCTCTCTGTCCCTCTCTCTCTCTCTATTTCTCTTTTTCTCTCTCTCTCCCTCTACCCCCCTCTCTTTCCCTCTCCCTCTCTTCCTCTCTTTCTCTCTCTCTCTCCCTCCCTCCCACTTTCTCTCCCTCTCTCCCTTTCTCACTCATTCTATAACATACATCGCAGTTTACCGTTTTTATTGAATTACAGTCAGCGGAAGAAGAATATGCATTAACTTTTCCAATCTCCGCTGGCTTAGTCTGACGAAACTTCGAGATAAAAGATAATATTATCTTACCGTCCTGCCTAAGCACTCCATTCCCTTCCATTCTATATTTTCGAGTGGCATATTTAGGGTTGTTTGCGCGCGTTGTTTGCGTTCGGATGCTCGTTTTTTGTTTGTTTGTCTTATTATCTTCTCTTTTGTTGATGTTTTTGTTGTCGACACTTTTTTCTGCAATTTTCTGGGATTTCCTTTTCCTTTGTTTTTATGTTGTTGCCTTCAGTGTTTAGACCATCGTCATCACGTCCCGTTTTCTGTAATCAATATCGTTTTCTGTTTCCTGTTACCGCCGCCACCCAGCATTTTCTGTGTTATCAGCAGTGGCTTCCGTTTTCTGCTATCTTCATAGCCTTCCATTTTCTGTGATCACCATTACCTTGACGTTTCTCTTGTTTCCGCTGTCTTTCGTTTTCTGTTGTTTCAATTACCTGCCG
>NC_091573.1:15274981-15277481 GCF_042767895.1 Penaeus vannamei | reverse complement strand
GGTAATCAATTCCTCAGATTTTCGGGAAGAGCGTTCCAGATTTTTGGACCTCGGTAATCTACTCAGATTTTCGGGAAGTATTCCGGATTTTTGGACCTCGGTAATCTGTTCCTCAGATGTTTGGGAAGTGTTCCAGATTTTTGGACCTCGATAATCTACTCCTCAGATTTTCGGAAAGAGCGTTCCAGATTTTTGGACCTCGGTAACCTATTCCTCAGGTTTTCGGGAAGTGTTCCGGATTTTTGGACCTCGGTAATCTGTTCCTCAGATTTTCGAGAGGAGTGTTCCGGATTGGACCTCGGTAATCTATTCCTCAGATTTTTGGGAAATGTTCCGGATTTTTGGACCTCGGTAATCAATTCCTCAGATTTTCGGGAAGAGCGTTCCAGATTTTTGGACCTCGGTAATCTACTCAGATTTTCGGGAAGTATTCCGGATTTTTGGACCTCGGTAATCTGTTCCTCAGATGTTTGGGAAGTGTTCCAGATTTTTGGACCTCGATAATCTACTCCTCAGATTTTCGGAAAGAGCGTTCCAGATTTTTGGACCTCGGTAACCTATTCCTCAGGTTTTCGGGAAGTGTTCCGGATTTTTGGACCTCGGTAATCTGTTCCTCAGATTTTCGAGAGGAGTGTTCCGGATTGGACCTCGGTAATCAATTCCTCAGATTTTCGGGAAGTGTTCCAAATTTTTGGACCTCGGTAATCTACTCCTCAGATTTTCGGGAAGTGTTCCAGATTTTTGGACCTCGGTAATCTACTCCTCAGATTTTCGGGAAGTGTTCCAGATTTTTGGACCTCGGTAATCTACTCCTCAGATTTTCGGGAAGAGTGTTCCAGATTTTTGGACCTCGGTAATCTACTGAGATTTTCGGGAAGAGCGTTCCAGATTTTTGGACCTCGGTAACCTATTCCTCAGGTTTTCGGGAAGTGTTCCGGATTTTTGGACCTCGGTAATCTGTTCCTCAGATGTTCGGGAAGTGTTCCAGATTTTTGGACCTCGATAATCTACTCCTCAGATTTTCGGGAAGAGCGTTCCAGATTTTTGGACCTCGGTAACCTATTCCTCAGATTTTCGGGAAGTATTCCGGATTTTTGGACCTCGGTAATCTATTACTCAGATTTTTGGGAAATGTTCCGGATTTTTGGACCTCGGTAATCAATTCCTCAGATTTTCGGGAAGAGCGTTCCAGATATTTGGACCTCAGTTATCTATTCCTCAGATTTCTCGGTAATCTATGACTGTTTTCTGACTGTTACAAAATGGGGGCTGGAGACACTATAATGTTGCGATAATTAAACATTGTGTTACCTGGACTTCTTAAACATTTAGAAACACATGTAGCAGGGCAGTAATCGTTGAGGTCATAGAATTTGAGTTTACATTATTCTCCAAAAAGCTGCGTCGATGTGGCCATACCTGTACAAGCGATCAATGCAGATTTTTGCTTTTCCTCTGAGCAATAAACAAACATTTGAGGTGATTCTTGGAGGAGACCATGCAACATTGCAATCAGTAAGATGTGGATCAAAGAATAATATATTTTTATTTGAAGGCTTCAGTGGATATTTTTCATAAAGTATATAAACTTTTTTCTTTCTTTCTTTCTTTCTTTCCTGTTAACTGTATCTTGGATTATTGGCTTAGATTTGGGTCAAGAAGGATGGAAGGAAGGGAGGAAGGGAAGGAGGAAGGAATCGAAGAACAAAAGAAAGAAGGAGGGAGAAAAATAAGGAAGTAAGGAACAGAAAAAGGAAAGATGAAAGAAAGAAAGAAAGGAAAGAAAAAAAAACTAAAAAAAAAAAAAAAACGTAGAAAGAAAGTAAAGACCGAAGGAAGATAGAATATAAAAAACAAACAAACAAAGGAAGGAATGCAGTAAAGAAGGAAGAAGGAGGGAAGAAAGGAAGGAAGGAAACGGAGGGATCGCCAAGAGCGGAATCCTCGGTGTCCAATTGGCTTAATGGACATCCCACGGGTGCGATCTGCCGCTAATCTGGTTACCTATCCTCCTCCCCTCTATCCCTCCCTCTCCCTCCCCTCTATCTTTCCTACCCTCCCTTCTCCTCCTCTTCCTCTATCCCTCCCTTCCCCTCTCTCCCCCTCCCCTCTATCTCCCCTCCTCCTCTCCCTTCTCCTTTTCCTCTATCTTCCCTTCCCCTCTCTCCTCCCCTCTATCTCTCATCCTCCTTCCTTCTCCTCCTCTCCTCTATTCCTCCCTTCCCGCCTCTATCTCTCCTCTTCTCCCCTCCTCTCCTCTATCCCTCCCTTTCCCTCCCTCTATCTCTCCTCTTCTCCTTCCCTCCTCTATCCCTCCCTTTCCTCCCTTCTAAGTCTCCTCCCTCCTCCCACCTCTTCTCCCTCTCCCCTTCCTTTCCCTCTTCTCCCTCCACCTCCCTCTCTTCCTCTCCCTCCCCCTATCTCTACTCCCCTCCCTCCCCTCCCTTCCTTCCCTTCCCTCCTCCCTTCCCTGCTTCCGGGTTTCTAGCTTTCATCTCCC
>NC_091573.1:15259981-15262481 GCF_042767895.1 Penaeus vannamei | reverse complement strand
GGGAGGGGAGGGAGGAGAGTGAGGAGGAGGAGGAGGAGGAGGAGGAGGAGGAAGAGGAGGGAGGGAGGAGAGGGAGGAGAGAGGAGGAGGAGGGGAGGGAGGGGAAGGAGGGGAAAGAGGGAGGGAGGGGATGAAAGAGAGGGAGAGAGGGATTGAGGAGAGAAAGGGAGAGGAGTGGAGTGAGGGTAGGGAAGCAAGAGGAGGGGAGAGAAGTGGGAAGGAAGAGAAAGGAGAGAAGGCGAGGTGAATCGAAAAGAGGGGTGGAAAGGGGAAAAAAAGGAGAAAGGAGAGGAAAGGAGGAGAGAGGATAGCAGGTGAGGTGAGGGAAAGAAAGGAGGGGGAGAAGAGGGAGGAGGAATGACGAAGAGGTGGAGAAGAGGGAGGGGGTAGGGGAGTGGCGAAGAGGAAGAGAAGAGGGAGGGGGTTAGGAGGAGTGGCGAAGAAGGGGAAGAGGGAAGGGTATTAGGAGTGGCGAAGAGGGAGAGAAGAGAGAGGGAGGGGATTGGTAAGAGTGGCGAAGAGAGGGAGAAGAGGGAGAGGAGGCTAGGGGAGTGGCGAAGAAGGGGAAGAGGGAGGGGTATTAGGAGTGGCGAAGAGGGAGAGAAGAAAGAGGAAGGGGGTAAGGGGGGAGTGGCGAAGTCCCAGCTGAGTAAACGCAGTAGAGTCTAGAGTCACGCCGGATCATGCAGGGCCATGATGATGACTCTATACTTGTGACCGACTGTGCGCTGGGAGACAGAGCGACAACAAACACACCTCACCTCCACTTTCTGTATTGCCAAACGAGAGCGATTATCCGTGCAGAGGCAAAAGAAACTCTTAAATAACTACCAAAGGAGCTCTTAAATAACTAACAAAAAACTCCTTAACAACAGAACGAGCTTTTTAAGAGGTATCAAAAGAGCTCTTTAACTAATACTAATAAGCTCTTTAACACCTACCAATATTCTCTATATTCATTACTCAAACAAGCTCTGTAGAAACTACCGATAATCTCTATAATACTTATCCAAACAAGCTCTGTAATGCTTACCCAAACAAGCTCTACAATACCCAAACAAGCTCTAGAATGCTTACCCAAACAAGCTCTACAATACCCAAACAAGTTCTATAATACCCAAACAAGCACTATGATACTTGTCCAAACAAGCTCTATAATACCCACACAAGCTCTATAAAACCTAAACAAGTTCTATAATATCCAAACAAGCACAACAAGCACTATGATCCTTGCCCAAACAAGCTCTATAATACCCAAACAAGCTCTATAATACCCAAACAAGCTCTATAATACTTACTCAAACAAGCACTATGATACCCAAACAAGCTCTATAATACTCATACAAGCACTATAATACTTGCCCAAACAATCTCTATAAGACCCAAACAAGCTCAGTAAGACCAAACAAGTCTCCACATTGAAACAACCAAACAAGCTCTCTTTAAAAAAAAACAACCAACAATCTCTACACGAACAAGGTCACCATACCCTCGACCACTACGTCTCCCACTGGACACGTGAACGCGCCAGGCGATCCCCTCACACGCACAAAGGTCGGGGTGCAGTGTAGTTCATCACCACGAGTGTCAAACCTATAAAACGAAGGATAAAGCTTGACACAACAGAGTTCGGGCGATGAACAAGGGGGCAGTACAGGGATGACAATAGTTGTGGATAATCGCGAGTTGTTGTTATTATTGTATTATTATTATCGTCGATGTTGCAGGTGTTAGGGTTGTTCTTATCAGCTTTGTGTCATTGTAATTTTTTTTTTATTTGTTATCATCATTGTTATTGATTTTATCATTTTGAATATGGAATTTCGTCACAGTTCTTAATGCGAATCACCGTCATTACTATTCATGTTGCCATTATCATTATTATCCTCCTATTCATTATTATTCTTTTCATTATGAGTATTATCGTTACAAATATTATTATTAGAAGTAGATGTATCATGATTTTGTTGTTATCATTACTGTTGTAATTATCATTATTATGATTATCACCATAATCATTATTACTATCAGTTGTTTTTTCATTATCATTATTATCACTCGAATTTTCATAATGAAGATCAGCTTTATCCTCTATTTGCTTCCGTTGGTCTCGAAGGCAGTCTCAGTCAGCACATGACTGTTTCTCCAGCTGGGCGTCCTGCTGTAGAGTTTAAACCTTTTGTTTTATTTTCCATCTTAAGAAATATACATATTTTTTGTGTAGAAACGTATATTATGTATTGATGACAATATCCTCTTCCTCTTTTTTATTCTCCTTTTTAGAATGTCTAATAGAATGTTAAAAAGGAGCTGGGTCAGAAATCGAGGTAACATGACCTTGCCTATGTGTGTCAACCTCATATACAGGGCAGCGTGGGCAGCGATGCATCCAGAATCACGCGCGCGCGCACACACACACACACACACACACACACACACACACACACACACACACACACACACACACACACACACACACACACACACACACACACACACA
>NC_091573.1:15232481-15237481 GCF_042767895.1 Penaeus vannamei | reverse complement strand
ATTGCCGTCTTTGCCCTTCCGTTTTATTCGATTTTTTCTGCTTTCTGTTTTCTTTTTTTTTTTTTTATGCGATTGCCGTCTTTGCCCTTCCGTTTTATCCGATTTTTTTTCTGCTTTCTGTTTTTTTTTTTTTTTTTTTATGCGATTGCCGTCTTTGCCCTTCCGTTTTATTCGATTTTTTTCTGCTTTCTGTTTTCTGTTTTTTTTTTTTTTTTTTTTTTATGCGATTGCCGTCTTTGCCCTTCCGTTTTATACGATTTTTTTCTGCTTTCTGTTTTCTGTTTTTTTTTTTTTTTTTTTTTTTTATGCGATTGCCGTCTTTGCCCTTCCGTTTTATCCGATTTTTTTCTGCTTTCTGTTTTCTGTTTTTTTTTTTTTTTTTTTTTTATGCGATTGCCGTCTTTGCCGTTCCGTTTTATACGATTTTTTTCTGCTTTCTGTTTTGTGTTTTTTTTTTTTTTTTTTTTTTATGCGATTGCCGTCTTTGCCCTTCCGTTTTATGCGATTTTTTTCTGCTTTCTGTTTTTTTTTTTTTTTTTTTATGCGATTGCCGTCTTTGCCCTTCCGTTTTATTCGATTTTTTTCTGCTTTCTGTTTTCTGTTTTTTTTTTTTTTTTTTGTTTATGCGATTGCCGTCTTTGCCCTTCCGGTTTATCCGATTTTTTTCTGCTTTCTGTTTTTTTTTTTTTTTTTTTATGCGATTGCCGGCTTTGCCCTTCCGGTTTATCCGATTTTTTTCTGCTTTCTGTTTTTTTTTTTTTTTTTTATGAGATTGTCGTCTTTGCCCTTCCGTTTTATTCGATTTTTTCTTGCTTCCTTTTTTCTGTTTTTTTTTTTTTTTTTTTTTTATGCGATTGCCGTCTTTGCCCTTCCGTTTTATCCGATTTTTTTCTGCTTTCTGTTTTCTGTTTTTTTTTTTTTTTATGCGATTGCCGTCTTTGCCCTTCCGTTTTATCCGATTTTTTTCTGCTTTCTGTTTTCTGTTTTTTTTTTTTTTTTTTTTTTTTATGCGATTGCCGTCTTTGCCCTTCCGTTTTATTCGATTTTTTTCTGCTTTCTGTTTTCTGTTTTTTTTTTTTTTTTTTTTATGCGATTGCCGTCTTTGCCCTTCCGTTTTATCCGATTTTTTTCTGCTTTCTGTTTTCTGTTTTTTTTTTTTTTTTTATGCGATTGCCGTCTTTGCCCTTCCGTTTTATACGATTTTTTTCTGCTTTCTGTTTTCTGTTTTTTTTTTTTTTTTTTTTTTTATGCGATTGCCTTTTTTGCCCTTCTGTTTTATTCGATTTTTTCTGCTTTCTTTTTTCTGTTTTTTTTTCTTTTTTTTATGCGATTGCCGTCTTTGCCCTTCCGTTTTATCCGATTTTTTTCTGCTTTCTGTTTTCTGTTTTTTTTTTTTTTTTTTTATGCGATTGCCGTCTTTGCCCTTCCGTTTTATCCGATTTTTTTCTGCTTTTTGTTTTCTGTTTTTTTTTTTTTTATGCGATTGCCGTCTTTGCCCTTCCGTTTTATCCGATTTTTTTTTGCTTTCTGTTTTCTGTTTTTTTTTTTTTTATGCGATTGCCGTCTTTGCCCTTCCGCTTTATCCCATTTTTTTCTTCTTTCTCTTTTCTGTTTTTTTTTTTTTTTTATGCGATTGCCGTCTTTGCCCTTCCGTTTTATACGATTTTTTTCTGCTTTCTGTTTTCTGTTTTTTTTTTTTTTTTTATGCGATTGCCGTCTTTGCCCTTCCGTTTTATACGATTTTTTTCTGCTTTCTGTTTTCTGTTTTTTTTTTTTTTTTATGCGATTGCCGTCTTTGCCCTTCCGTTTTATACGATTTTTTTCTGCTTTCTGTTTTCTGTTTTTTTTTTTTTTTTTTTTTTTTTGATGCGATTGCCGTCTTTGCCCTTCCGTTTTATTCGATTTTTTTCTGCTTTCTGTTTTCTGTTTTTTTTTTTTTTTATGCGATTGCCGTCTTTGCCCTTCCGTTTTATACGATTTTTTTCTGCTTTCTGTTTTCTGTTTTTTTTTTTTTTTTTATGCGATTGCCGTCTTTGCCCTTCCGTTTTATACGATTTTTTTCTGCTTTCTGTTTTCTGTTTTTTTTTTTTTTTTTATGCGATTGCCGTCTTTGCCCTTCCGTTTTATACGATTTTTTTCTGCTTTCTGTTTTCTGTTTTTTTTTTTTTTTTTTTTTTTATGCGATTGCCGTCTTTGCCCTTCCGTTTTATTCGATTTTTTTCTGCTTTCTGTTTTCTGTTTTTTTTTTTTTTTTTTTTTATGCGATTGCCGTCTTTGCCCTTCCGTTTTATCCGATTTTTTTCTGCTTTCTGTTTTCTGTTTTTTTTTTTTTTTTATGCGATTGCCGTCTTTGCCCTTCCGTTTTATACGATTTTTTTCTGCTTTCTGTTTTCTGTTTTTTTTTTTTTTTTTTTTTTTTTTTATGCGATTGCCGTCTTTGCCCTTCCGTTTTATTCGATTTTTTCTGCTTTCTGTTTTCTGTTTTTTTTTTTTTTTTTTTTTTTATGCGATTGCCGTCTTTGCCCTTCCGTTTTATTCGATTTTTTTCTGCTTTCTGTTTTCTGTTTTTTTTTTTTTTTTTTTGTTTATGCTATTGCCGTCTTTGCCCTTCCGTTTTATCCGATTTTTTTCTGCTTTCTGTTTTTTTTTTTTTTTTTTTTTATGCGATTGCCGTCTTTGCCCTTCCGTTTTATCCGATTTTTTTCTGCTTTCTGTTTTTTTTTTTTTTTTTATGCGATTGCCGTCTTTGCCCTTCCGTTTTATTCGATTTTTTTCTGCTTTCTGTTTTCTGTTTTTTTTTTTTTTTTTTTTTATGCGATTGCCGTCTTTGCCCTTCCGTTTTATCCGATTTTTTTCTGCTTTCTGTTTTGTGTTTTTTTTTTTTTTTTTTTTATGCGATTGCCGTCTTTGCCCTTCCGTTTTATCCGATTTTTTTCTGCTTTCTGTTTTCTTTTTTTTTTTTTTTTTTTTTTTATTATACTGCCTGTTTTGCCTTTCCGTTTTATTCGGTTTTTTTTTGCTTTTTGTTTTCTTTTTTCTGTTTTTTTTTTTTATGCGATTGCTGTCTTTGGCCTTCCGTTTTATTCGATTTTTTTCTGCTTTCTGTTTTCTGTTTTCTGTTTTTTTTTTTATGCGATTGCTGTCTTTGCCCTTCCGTTTTATCCGATTTTTTTCGTTGTTTTTTGTTTTCTGTTTTTTTTTTGTTTTTTTTATGCGATTGCCGTCTTTGCCCTTCCGTTTTATCCGATTTTTTTTCTGCTTTCTGTTTTCTGTTTTTTTTTTTTTTTTTTTTTATGCGATTGCCGTCTTTGCCCTTCCGTTTTATCCGATTTTTTTCTGTTTTCTGTTTTCTGTTTTTTTTTTTTTTTTATGCGATTGCCGTCTTTGCCCTTCCGTTTTATCCGATTTTTTTCTGTTTTCTGTTTTCTGTTTTTTTTTTTTTTTATGCGATTGCCGTCTTTGCCCTTCCGTTTTATCCGATTTTTTTCTGCTTTCTGTTTTCTGTTTTTTTTTTTTTTTTTTTATGCGATTGCCGTCTTTGCCCTTCCGTTTTATTCGATTTTTTTCTGCTTTCTGTTTTCTGTTTTATTTTTATTTATTTTTTATGCGATTGCCGTCTTTGCCCTTCCGTTTTATCCGATTTTTTTCTGCTTTCTGTTTTCTGTTTTATTTTTATTTATTTTTTATGCGATTGCCGTCTTTGCCCTTCCGTTTTATCCGATTTTTTTCTGCTTTCTGTTTTCTGTTTTTTTTTTTTTTTTTTTATGCGATTGCCGTCTTTGCCTTTCCGTTTTATTAGATTTTTTTCTGCTTTCTGTTTTCTGTATTATTTTTATTTATTTTTTATGCGATTGCCGTCTTTGCCCTTCCGTTTTATTCGATTTTTTTCTTTTTTCTTTTTTCTGTTTTATTTTTATTTATTTTTTTTGCGATTGCCGTCTTTGCCCTTCCGTTTTATCCGATTTTTTTCTGCTTTCTGTTTTTTTTTTTTTTTTATGCGATTGCCGTCTTTGCCCTTCCGTTTTATTCGATTTTTTTCTGCTTTCTGTTTTCTGTTTTTTTTTTTATGCGATTGCCGTCTTTGCCCTTCCGTTTCATTCGATTTTTTTCTGCTTTCTGTTTTCTGTTTTATTTTTATTTATTTTTTATGCGATTGCCGTCTTTGCCCTTCCGTTTTATCCGATTTTTTTCTGCTTTCTGTTTTCTGTTTTTTTTTTATGCGATTGCCGTCTTTGCCCTTCCGTTTTATTCGATTTTTTTCTGCTTTCTGTTTTCTGTTTTTTTTTTTATGCGATTGCCGTCTTTGCCCTTCCGTTTTATCCGATTTTTTTCTGCTTTCTGTTTTCTGTTTTTTTTTTTTATGCGATTGCCGTCTTTGCCCTTCCGTTTTATCCGATTTTTTTCTGCTTTCTGTTTTCTGTTTTTTTTTTTTATGCGATTGCCGTCTTTGCCCTTCCGTTTTATCCGATTTTTTTCTGCTTTCTGTTTTCTGTTTTTATTTTTTAAGCGATTGCCGTCTTTGCCCTTCCGTTTTATTCGATTTTTTTCTGCTTTATGTTTTCTGTTTTTTTTTTTTAAGCTATTCCCGTCTTTGCCTTTACTTTTTATCCGATTTTTTTTCTGCTTTCTGTTTTCTGTTTTTTTTTTTATGCGATTGCCGTCTTTGCCCTTCCGTTTTATTTGATTTTTTTTTGCTTTCTGTTTTCTGTTTTTTTTTTTTATGCGATTGCCGTCTTCGCCCTTCCGTTTTATCCGATTTTTTTTCTGCTTTCTGTTTTCTGTTTTTTTTTTTTTATGCGATTGGCGTCTTTGCCCTTGCGTTTTATCGGATTTTTTTTCTGCTTTCTGTTTTGTGTTTTTTTTTTTATGCGATTGCCGTCTTTGCCCTTCCGTTTTATCCGATTTTTTTTCTGCTTTCTGTTTTCTGTTTTTTTTTTTATGCGATTGCCGTCTTTGCCCTTCCGTTTTATCCGATTTTTTTTCTGCTTTCTGTTTTCTGT
>NC_091573.1:15227481-15229981 GCF_042767895.1 Penaeus vannamei | reverse complement strand
CGATTGCCGTCTTTGCCCTTCCGTTTTATTCGATTTTTTCTGCTTTCTGTTATCTGTTTTTTTTTTCTTTTTTTTATGCGATTGCCGTCTTTGCCCTTCCGTTTTATTCGATTTTTTCTGCTTTCTGTTTTCTGTTTTTTTTTTTTTTTTTTTTTTAGAGATTGCCGTCTTTGCCCTTCCGTTTTATTCGATTTTTTCTTTTTTTTTTTTTTTTTTTTTTTTTTTTTTTGCGATGGCGTTCTTTGCCCTTCCGTTTTATTCGATTTTTTCTGCTTTCTGTTTTCTGTTTTTTTTTTTTTTTTTTTTTATGGGATTGTCGTCTTTGCCCTTCCGTTTTATTCGATTTTTTCTGTTTTGTGTTTTCTGTTTTTTTTTTTTTTTTTTTTTTATGCGATTGCCGTCTTTGCCCTTCCGTTTTATTCGATTTTTTCTGCTTTCTGTTTTCTGTTTTTTTTTTCTTTTTTTTATGCGATTGCCGTCTTTGCCCTTCCGTTTTATTCGATTTTTTCTGCTTTCTGTTTTCTGTTTTTTTTTTTTTTTTTTTTTTTATGCGATTGCCGTCTTTGCCCTTCCGTTTTATTCGATTTTTTCTGCTTTCTGTTTTCTGTTTTTTTTTTTTTTTTTTTTTTTTTATGCGATTGCCGTCTTTGCCCTTCCGTTTTTTTTTTTTTTCCCTATTTGTGTGTGTTTTTTTTTTTTTTTTTTTTTTAATGCGATTGCCGTCTTTGCCCTTCCGTTTTTTTTCTGTTTTTTTCTGCTTTCTGTTTTATTTTTATTTATTTGCGTTTTTTATGCGATTGCCGTCTTTTTCCTTCCGTTTTTTTCTATTTTTTGCCAGGCTTGTGGGTGTTGCTTCTGCCATTGCTTGTTGTTTGTTGCTGATGTTGTTGTTACTGGTGTTGTTTTTTTGCTGTTGTTTTTGTTTTTGTCATTATTATTGTTTTTGTTGTTGCTATTTTTGTTGTTGTCGTTGTTTTTATTGCTGTTTTTATTGCTGTTATTGTTGTTGTTATTTTGTTGTTATTGTTTTTATTTTTGTCATTATTGTTTTTGTTTTTGTTGTCGTTGTTATTGTTTCTTTTGTTGTCATTTTGTTGTTGTTTTTGTTTTGTTGTTGCTAGTAGTATTTTTAATTAAAAAAAGGTCTTGTTGTATTTTTAATTAAAAAAATAGTTGCTGTTTTATTGCTGTTGAGAAACTGTTATTCTCTTTTTTTTATTTTTTCTTCTCTTTTCTTGGCTCAAGTGTTTATCATTATCGATACAATGTTCCCCTTTATTCAAAAAAATCTATTACCACGTTATTACTGGTTTGTTTTGATCTTATTTCTCATTTTACAACTACGACTTTTTCTTCTTCTTCAACTTTATCTTTTTATTTCCTTCCCTCCCTTCTTTATCCTCCTTGATCCTTCGTCTTATCATCCCCCCTCTCCCCTTCGGACCTCCCCCCCCCCCGCCTCCCCCGCCTGTCACTGAGGAGTCAAATACTTCTTGTAAGACACAGACCTCTCTCTCTTCCTACTTTTTTTCCTCTCTCTCTTTCCGTTCTCTCTCCCCTGTGTTCGCTATAGTCGATGTTTATTTCCTTTATTTTTTTTCTCTCTCTCCTTATTCCTGTCCTTTTTTCTCTCTTCTGCTTCATTCTAGTCGACGTTATTTTGTTCTTCTCTTTCTCCTTCTTCCTCTTTCTTCTCTTGGGTTTCCTCTTCTTATTCTCTTCTACTTGCCAATTCCAGTCAGCGCAGAAGTAAAGCGTTCTCTTCCCTGCTTCTATCTCCTCTTTCGTCAAGCTCTCTTTCTTCTTCTCCTTCCTCCTCCTCCTCTTCTTCTTCTTCTAGCTCTCCTTCTGCTTCTCTTTATTCTATATCTCTTTCCTCTTCTCCATCGTTTAGTTCTTCTTCTTCTTCTCTTTATTCTAGTTTTCCTCCTTATCATTTTCCTTCTTCTTTTTATTTTGGCTCTCCTCCCTCTTCTCTTTCTTCTTCTTTTCCTTTTCCTACTTCTCTTTATTCTAGCTCTCCTACATCTTCTCCTTCCCCTCATCTTCCTCTCTTTATTCTAGCTCCCCTCCTCTCTTCTCTTTCTTTTTTTTCCTTTCTTTATTCTAGCTCTCCTCCTCCTCCTCCTTCTCCTCCTCCTCCTCTTCCTCTC
Source organism: Penaeus vannamei (assembly GCF_042767895.1). Lineage (NCBI taxonomy): Eukaryota > Metazoa > Arthropoda > Malacostraca > Decapoda > Penaeidae > Penaeus > Penaeus vannamei. The sequence continues at coordinate 15,227,828 of NC_091573.1, read as the reverse complement.
TTTATTCTAGCTCTCCTCCCTCTTCTCTTACTTCTTTTTCCTCCTCTTTATTCTAGCTCTCCTCCTTCTCCCCCTCCTACTTCTCCTCCTCCTCTTCGTCGCGTCTTTCCTCCCTCCCTTTTTCGCACAGGTCAATTTGGAGATAATGATTTTTCCAATGACTTCTCTCTCCTGCTTTTCTAACTCTTAGTTATCCTCCTCTCCTCCTCTTCCCCTTTTCTTCCTCCCTCTCCCCTGCCTCTCTCCCACCGACCCTTCGTTCTGCCCTCCTGCCGCAGATGGAAAGAATTCTCTAACTACTTTTCTTGCTTTCTTCTTCTCTCTCTTTCTCCTTTTCTTTCGTTCGC
>NC_091573.1:15214981-15222481 GCF_042767895.1 Penaeus vannamei | reverse complement strand
GAGAGAAAGTGAGAGACTAAGATAAACAAATTTATTTCGTTTATATCTTATTACATACTTGTTTGTATTTGCCCCATACGTATAAATGCAATTTGAAATACAATATACATACCTTATATCCTAAAATTGTATATATCATCCTTGACATATTGATTTTCACTCTGAACAGATGAAACACAAAACTATTGTTCATTAAGGGTGAGATGTTATTCCTCCTCACCTTCCATCCTCGCATGTCAGATACACAAGCCCTAGTGAGAACATTGTTAGTGTGAATGTAAAATCTTTTGCTCGAGGACTGAAGGGGAACACCTTGCCTCTCCCGTAGGAACGGCCTCCAATCTATGCCTTTTCTAGTCAAGTTTTCCTAATAAAAGGGAGTCAAGCATCTTCAATGCCGTTTTCATGCGAAACCTACCAGACATTTTTCTTTGTAGAAAATCACTTCTGAGAGCTCTGTGTCTGGTGGCAACGGTGGGATTAAATCTATACCTTCAACACGCCTTTCTTCTCAATATGTGTCGCACCTGCTGCTGGGATGTTCATAGCACATCAGAATGTGCTCCTCTCTTTGTTAAAGCATATTGTTTCTTATACCTCTTAAAAACAAATCAACACACAGATCACAGATGTACAGGAATCCAGTGGGACAAAAGATCAATTATGTATCACTATTGATAACATAATTACAGTGCTACATCTAGTAATACACTATTGCATTTATTGCTCACATACACACTTGCACTCAATGCTTACATTTGATTTACAATATGTATGTATATTTATCGTTCTTCCTTTCAGCTTAAAAACATTTTTTTTCTGTTTTTAATATGCTAAATCAGAACACAAAGTTCGGGTTTATTAAGATGTTCCTTCATCCTTACACCCTGTTCATCCACAATCCGTAGTTATCATAATGATGTGACAGTAAAAACTTCCGCCCAAAGTATGAGGAGCATCAGTTCTCTCCGCATAAAGTACTCTCTTGAAAAGCTTTCTGAACATCTTGTCAGGCTATCCAGAGATGGGGTAGAACCCAATCTTTAGCAAAGGCGCTCTTGCCCAAAGCCGATAAGAAACCATTCTAAGGATTCGCCTCCGAGATCTCAGGAGAGACTAAATAGGTTGCAAGCAAAGAAAGAAATACAGAGAGATGACATTCCTTTGTGGCAGAGAGGGATATCTGCATTATATTTGCCAGCAGATTTGTAGATCCGGTGTTAGTATATAGGTAAATAGGCACATGCAGAGTCTATTAGATAGACAAATAGATAGATTGTCAAACAGAAAGATACCGAGAGAGACAAAGAGACACTATTACTGCTAATATGTAGAAAAAAATCTGGTGATGGAACATACTTTTTAATAACACTAAATGTATTAACCTCAAACAAATAACTTATATAGTTTTGTACCATGTTTAATTAAGCAATGCTTTCTATTACTGACATTGCTTCCTATATTTTGAAGCGTAAATCACTGTCGACAGCTTTAAATGTGTCAAAGTCCCTCCTCTACATTGTTCATTATTCACATTTCAACTTCCGAAGCTTGTAAAGTTGGGGAGATCGCAGCCTCATATCATTATTCAAATGCTCTCAATTTTGTTATTTCTATCTTCTTTTCAATTCCGAAATCGTTGTGCCATATTCATATTTCGTTTCGTTTCCTCACTTCAGAAGCCCCTTTTTTGTCCCGTTATTGTCTTGTTTATTTCAGTAATGTTAACTCGGTGCACTTGTTTATAATCATGCCAACAACTTGTTAGAAATATTATAATGAGATGCCGTTGCGTTTGTCTCTTTACGCAATTTTTGCTCGGCTCACAATGTACCCGAGTGTATGAAGATTAATATTTACGTGTGTCAAGAATGCCTTCACTGTAGGAGAAAATATTTTGTGTATTACAAATGTTCCATGTAATTTATTCTTCTTCTAAACTCTCTCTCCTTTACCCTTTTTGACATTCCTCTGCGACGAAGACCAAGATCCATGTTATATGCGACAGCTGCTTTATCAATCAGAAGTGTAGTAACTACTTTGCTTTGAATAACAAACAAAGTCTCACAAAGGGAGAAAAAAAAAACAGAGATACCAAAAACGAAGGAAGGGAAAAAAGAACACTCCATTAAACTTGGTAATGTTATTCCGCGGAAATGCCTTATTCTCCGTAAATTCTAATTGTCTTAGACCATCAAAAGACTCGTTTTCCTTCACAGAGACACTCAACGACAGCTGAACGTCCTCCTCCCATTATGGGCAATGTCTTTTGTCAGTGGAACGCCAAATTCATGTATATTAGATTTCCGAGTGAACAAACGCCATGAGGACGATTCAGAGGATATGATTGGCTGGAGAAAGTGAATGCTGATTGGTTAAAGGAGAGGATCTCGGGCGGGAACACTGCTGATTGGCTGTGCTGTGGGACCTCCTGATTAGTGTTTTTTTATGATTAAGGGTATTCGTTAATTCATATTGTATGGAGAAAGATAGGATGTGTGGTTGTGTGTTTGCGTGAGCGTATAAGACTATTAACTGATAAGATTATTAACTGATAAACAGAAAGAGTTCGAATTAGAGTGAGAGATAGATATATAAAGGGAGAGACCACCATTTCTTACAAAAGTGACAAGATGAAAAACAGAGGAAACACCCTCTCAAACCACAACAGCATCCCATTTTCTACGAATCACCAACATTTCCAAAGAAAACGGGAAAAGCAGCTCTCACCCATTCAAATTACCGAACACCATTCCGACCTCTTTCCTTCCTCTCCCAGAACAGCTGCGTTCGAAATACGTCACTGTAGCTATAACGAATATAAATGTCATGAAGTATGAACCTCTTGTGCTCTACGCATGAGATATGAATATATAAATCGCGTCTTTTATCACATGAAATCTATTTTTTTTTCTTTTCCTGTGCTATATTTCAGCGGGGGACATGTTTGCATTCTCACGGCTTCGAAAGCTTGCACAGTTCTAGACCTCACTGATTCTCGCTGATTTCGTTCGCTTGAAATAACTTTCAGTATATATATATATATATATATATATATATATATATATATATATATATATATATTTTTTTTTTTTTTTTTTTTTTTTTTTTTTTTTTTTTTTTTTTTTTTGTTTTTTTTTTTTTTTTTTCTGTGGGTGTGTGTGTTAAGAATCCTGATTAGAACGAATTGGAAAGAGATATTGTTGATAGATAGAGAGAAAGAGAGAGAGAGAGAGAGAGAGAGAGAAAGAAAGAAAGAAAGAAAGAAAGAAAGAAAGAAAGAAAGAAAGAAAGAGAGAGAGAGAGAGAGAGAGAGAAAGAAAGAAAGAAAGAAAGAAAGAAAGAAAGAAAGAAAGAAAGAAAGAAAGAAAGAAAGAAAGAAAGAAAGAGAAAGAGAAAGAGAAAGAGAAAGAGAAAGAGAAAGAGAAAGAGAAAGAGAAAGAGAAAGAGAAAGAGAAAGAGAAAGAGAAAGAGAAAGAGAAAGAAGAGAGAGAGAGAAAAATCAATATCAACTCGAAAAAATGTAGCTTTGAAGCAAAGTAAGGAAGAAAAAAACACGTAAAAACAAACAAACAAACAACACATAACGAATAATCAAGATGAAAAAGATAACGAATCAACTTGTGCTTTAAAGTCGGAAACCTTCAAAGACATTTCTTCAAAAAAGTCGCCCCGAAAATGTCCTTTTCAGGGGGATAGGAGAGAGGAGATGGGGGGAGGTGGGAGGGGGGGAGGAGGGAGGGGGGAGGGGGAGGGGGGGATAGGAGAGAGGGGATGGGGGAGGAGGGAGGGGGGAGGGGGAGGAGGGAGGGGGGAGGAGGGAGGGGGGAGGGGGGAGGGGGGAGGGGAGAGTAGTGAGGTTGAATATGGTTTATTTCCGGACTCGCCCTGTTTTCAGAAAACGCCGAACGAAACAAAGAGGGAATTTCGTGACGTCTCGTCGGTGTTCCAGAATGAACCGTATATCGTGATTGATTTTTTTTTTCTTCTGCTCTTTCAAGTCTCTCTCTCTCCTTGTTTTCACTCACGTTAATTTGTTATTCATTTAGAATTATGGAAATGATAATAATGACTTTTTTCACTATAAACAAGCACACACACACACACACACACACACACACACACACACACACACACACACACACACACACACACACATACACTTAACAGATTGACAGACACAGTCACAGACGGAGGGGGGGGGGAGAAGGTGAGAGGGGGTGGGGAAGGGGGGAGAGGGGGGGAGAGGGGAGATAAGGAGAGAGGGAGGGAAAAGACTTGGGGGGGAGGGGAAGCGGGGGCGGAGGGAGAAGGTAAGAGGGGGTGGATGAGGAAGAGGGTGAAGAGATAGGGGGAGAAGGGGGGGGGGAAGTGGAGGGGGATTGGAGGAAGAGGGGGAGAGGGAGGGAGAAGGGCAAGAGGGAGGAAGGGAGGGAAAAGGAGACGAGAGAGGGGAGAAGAGGGAGGGTGAGTGGAGAGGGAGAAGGGGGTAGAAGAGGGAGGGGGAGATGAGGAAAGATGAGGATGGGAGGGGGAAAGGGACGTAGAAGGGAGGAGAGGGAGGAAGAAGACGGAGAGGTAGAACGAGGGAGGGGTAGAAGGAGGAAGAAGAGGGAGAGGGAGAAAGAGGGAAAGGGAGGGGGAGAAGGAGGAAGAGGGAGGGGGAAAAGGAGGGAGAGAGATGAAGAACAGGAAGGGGGAGGAGAGGGAAGGATCTAGGAAATGGAAAGGGAGAGGGACGTGGGGAGAGGGTGAGGAGGGGAAGAGAGGCATAAGAGAAAAAAGGAGGAAAAGGGGAAAGTTAAATGGGGGAAGGAAGAGGGAGGGAAGTGGAGAAGAAGGGAGAAGGCGAAAGGAGAAGAGGAGGAGAGAGAAGGAGAGGGAGGATAGGGATAAGGAAGAGGGAGGAAGAGGGGAGAGGAAGAGCGAAAAGGAGACGGAAAAGACTAGAGATGAGAGAGGAGGAAGAGTAAGGGGAGAGGCAGGTGGGGAAGAAAGGAGGGGATAGAGAGAGAGAGTAAACACAAGATGAGAATAAGAGAGAAAACCAGAAATGCAAAAAAGAATCGAAAGAATGAAACGAAAGTAAAAAAAAAGAAAAAGAAACTCGAAACTGTTAAAAAAAAAAGAAAGAAAAAAAGCATCCAAGCCTCACCCCCCATGAAAAAAGTCCTTTCTCCTTAATGGTCACAATTGTCCTCGCGGCGAGCGGACGAAACTGGCTGCCCGGCGCCCTAATTGAAACACACGCCAACCGGCCTCGTAAACGAATTGTTTGTTTTATGAAAGTGCATTGTTCTCCGGCTTGACAAACACCGGCTCGGGGAGGAGACGCGATTCATATCAAAGAGAGAGAGGGGGAGAGGAGGGAGAGGGAGAGGAGGAGAGGGAGAGGGAGGGAGAGGAGGGGGAGAGGGGGAGGGGGGGAGGGGGAGAGGGAGAGGGAGGGAGAGGGGGAGAAGGGGAGGGAGGGAGAGGGGGAGAGGGAGAGGGAGGGAGAGGAGGGGGAGTGGGGGAGGGGGGGGAGTGAGAGAGGGAGAGGGAGAGAGGGGAAGAGGGAGAGGGAGGGAGGGGGGGAGAGGGGGAAGGGGAGGGAGGGGGAGAGGGGGAGGGAGGGAGAGGGGGAGAGGGGGAGGGAGGGAGAGGGGGAGAGGGGGATGGAGGTAGAGAGAGGGCGAAGGAGAGGGAGGGAGGGGGGGGAGAGGGGGAAGGGGAGGCAGGGGAAGAGGGAGAGGGAGGAAAAGGGGGAGGGAGGGAGAGGGGGAGAGAGGGGGAGAGGGATAGGGAAGGAGAGGAGGGGGAGAGGGGGAGGGAGGGAGGGGGGGGAGGGAGGGGGAGAGGGAGAGGGAGAGAGGGGGATAGGGAGAGGGAAGGAGAGGAGGGGGAGGGAGGGCACGCGGATAGGATTAATATATATTTATATATGTATATATATATACACACACACACACACACACACACACACATATATATATATATATATATATATATATATATATATATATATATATATATATATATATATATATATATATATATATATATATATATATATATATATATATATATATATATATATATATATATATATATATATATATATATATATATATATATATATATGAACCGTATTCACACATTGACACCTGTGTGTATGTGCATATATATGTATATGTGTGTGTGTATGTATGTTTGTGTATATATATATATATATATATATATATATATATATATATATATATATATATATATATATATATATATATATATATATTCCCAGAGCGAGCAAAGAAAGAGGCGTCACCACACCGCCAGAACCCGATCTGCGGCGACGGGAAGCGGGCGGGAGGCGAGGGAGAAAGTTCGTTCGACAATTGTCCTTGAAGTTGCTCGCTTCACTTGCTAAGTCTTACTGATGAACGATGGATGTTTGCAGAACATGTGTCCTCGGATAAATGTCGTGACGCAGACACACACAGACTCACAAAGACTCACAATGTATGTGTATAATTGTATGTACGCATTAACAGTGTTCTTAAACGCCATATAATTTCAGTGACAGTAATGAGAGTAATAAAAATGATAATTGGGTCCATCAAACCTTTCAAGATGATAACAAACCGGCTTAAGCAACACATTAAAAGACAACGGATCGAAAATCCCGTTTTATATATTTTTCATCATTTAGGAAACTGAATTTGTACGTACCCCCAAGAAGAAGAAGAAAAATAAGAAAAGATAAAAAAAAGAAAGAAAAGAAAAAAAAGAAAAAGGAGAAGAAGAAGAAAGAAAAGAAAAAAGAAAAAGAAAAAAAAGAAAAGAAAAAAAAACAAAATAAAAGAATAAAAAAAAAAAAGAAAACAAAGAAAGAAAGAAAAAAGAAAAGAAAAGAGAGAAAAAAAATTATATATATATATATATATATATATATATATATATATATACCTACAAATATTAAATAAATATCAACAAATTCAAGAGAACCGAATACCATGGATGAAAGTGTAACAAAATGCCATTTAACAGACGAATGCCCGCCTCCCGTACAGTGACGCAAGGCAGTATTCAGCACTCAGGCCCCAGAGACGCCGTGCAGTGATGAACATTCCGACACAGAAAGCAGCACGATCTGTAGAGAAACGATACGAACGAGAGTGAGTTATTCCCAAGGCAGGGAAGGTGTATTTGACGCGTCTCGATGTAGCGTCTTCATCTGCATATATACCCTGATGGAGATATAACACACATACGCGTCAGGTACACCTCCTGCTTTGAGAAATAACCGGGGGAATCGTGGAGCGGCCTTGGATGACGGGGCGGACTGGGAGCCTCGTGATTAGGATGAAGTTTGCTTGGATTCTTCCTTTCTTTTGTCTAAGGCTTATTGTGCGTCAGAAACGATTTAGTTCAAAGGGCGCCCATATACAAATAAATAGATATATCAATACATTTGTATATATATGTATAGATGCGTATATACATCTGTGTGTGTGTTCTTAC
>NC_091573.1:15190720-15199481 GCF_042767895.1 Penaeus vannamei | reverse complement strand
ATTAAAATGTTTCGCCTATATCATATCTATCTATCTATCTATCTATCTATCTATCTATCTATCTATCTATCTATCTATCTATCTATCTATCTATCTATCTATCTATCTATCTGTCTATCTATCCGTCTGTCTATCTATCTATCTATGTATGCCTGCCTGCCTGCCTATTTATGTGTGTATGTAGATAGATATATAAATAGATAGATAGATAGACATATAAATAGGAAGATAGATAAATAGATAAATAAATAGATATATAGATAGATAAACAAATAAATAGAAAGTGAGATAGATAGATACAGAACGTGTAAGCTTTCTCATAATTACATACACACATATATAATGAACTACAAGAAAACTCAAAAGAAACAGTAAACATACAAACGACAACTAAATCACACACAGCAAACGAGGCCAACCAACCCAGCGGCGCCCTCAAAAACCGCCCATAATGACATATTCATTTCATTTTTATTCCAATCGCATTTTTATTTATCTATTTTTATTCTAGTTTTTTTTCCGCCGATGCTAATTTCAAGGGATCAGACCCCTTTATGGCGACTGCGCGCCCGCTTTCATGTCTGCCTCATTTATATACTTCAATTAACGAGTAAATAGATCCCCGCCGGCTGATTGGGTGAGGAACTGACCCAGAGAGCACACGCGCGCGCGCTCGCTCTCGCTCTCTCGTTCGCGGGCTCTCGTTTGGACTCTGGTCCTCGCTTTCTTGCTCTCTCTCTCTCTCTCTCTCTCTCTCTCTCTCTCTCTCTCTCTCTCTCTCTCTCTCTCTCTCTCTCTCTCTCTCTCTCTCTCTCAAATATGAAAGATAGAGAGTGGGAGAGAAGAGAAGAAGAAGAAGAAGAAGAAGAAGAAAGAAAGAAGAAGAAGAAGAAGAAAGAAAGAAAGAGAGAGAGAGAGAGAGAGAGAGAGAGGCAGAGAGAAAGGCAGACAAACAAACAAACAGACAGAGATAAAAGTACAACAGAAGGAGGGCCCCTTGCATGCACACACACACAGACAGACACAAAGGCCGCAAAGTCACAGACAGACAAACCGCTTTCCGGGGGCGGCGCGGGGAGGCGACCGAGCAAGGCCAGACAGCGCGGAAGACAGCGTGTATGAAGGGCTCATCTGCATGTCCATTGTCATCACCCGCATTATCACCACCTCATCTGCCGCCATTACAAGCATCCTCAAACCCACCTCCAAACTTCAAAAAAAAGAAAAAAGAAAAAAGAGGAAAATCTACATATAAATTATTTGCTCTTTCCCCTTAACTCTATCCTCCTCCTCCTCCTCCTCCCTCCCTCCCCACCCACCGCCTCTCCCCGCCCCTCCCCTTCCCCATTCTCTTCATCCTTCCTTCTTGATTAATTCCATCTTCCTTATCTCTCGCTTCCTCCCTCTCCCGTTCCCCAGGAGCGCGAAAAGGGAGAATATTCGCTCGGCTCCTTCCTCCTGCCGAAGGACGCGCCGCTCCCGAGGGGCGCTGCGACTCATCCGGCCGCCGCCCCGTCAGCGCCTCGGGGCCGCGAAGAAAAGCGCCGCGGGAGGGAGGCGGGAATGCGGGAACAAATAAGTGCGTGCACATGCCCGTACGTTCATGCGTAAATGCATAGTGCATGTGTCTTTGTGTTTGTGTTTTTGTTTGTGTGCGTTTGTATTTGCTTTTGTGTTTGTGTGTGTGTGTGTGTGTGTGTGTGTGTGTGTGTGTGTGTGTGTGTGTGTGTGTGTGTGTGTGTGTGTGTGTGTGTGTGTGTGTGTGTGTGCGCGCGCGCACACGTATACATGCACGTATATATGCACGAATGTGTATAATTATGCACGTGCATTTATGTATGTGTGCGCAATGACGCGTGTCTCCGCCCTTCCGTCCCTCGAAATGAAAGGCCGGAACATTCTCGGCGAAAACCCCGGGCCAGCGCAGTCGCGCGGCCCCGCCGCGCCTTGTCCAGGGTAAAAAGTCTGTGCAGTGGGCCCCAGCGCGGACTCCGTTCCGGCGCTTTTTGGTTCTCTCCCTTTCGTTGTTGTTGCTGTTTTCGTACAGGTGTGTTTCTGCCCGCCTGTCTGTCTACATATGCGCATGAATACGCTTATCTAGATCGCTTTTCGCTTCTCTTTCTCTGTCTCTCTGTTTCTCATAACTTCCCTCTCTTCCTCCTTCCTTTTTCCTCTCTCTCTCTCTGTCTCTGTCTCTCTGTCTCTCTGTCTCTCTGTCTCTCTGTCTCTCTGTCTCTCTGTCTCTCTGTCTCTCTGTCTCTGTTTCTGTCTCTCTGTCTCTGTCTCTGTCTCTCTGTCTCTCTGTCTCTCTGTCTCTCTCTCTCTCTCTCTCTCTCCTTCTTTCTTTCTCTCTCTCTCTTTCCTCTCTTTCTCTTTTTTTCTCTTCTCTTCTCTTCTTCTCTTTCTCTTTCTCTCTTCCTCTCTCTCTCTCTCTTCTCCCCTCTCTCTCTCTCTCTTTTTTTTTCTCTCTTTCTCTCTTTCTCGGTCTCTCTCTCTTCCTCCTTCCTCCCCCCACTCTCTCTGTCCCTATTTTTATCTGCTTCTTTTTTCTTTTCCTTCACTTCTCCTTTCCTTCTTCCCTCCTCCTTCTCCTTCCTGCCTCTGCACTCCTTCTCTCCCCTCTTCCCCTCCTTCTCCTCCCTCCTCCCTTCCTCTGCCTCTTCCCTCCTCCCCCTTCCTCCCCCCTCCCCTTCCTCCTTCCTCCCTCCTCCCTCCTTCCTCACACCTCCTCTTTACCTTCCTCCCTCCTCCACCCTTCATCCCTCCTCCTCCCTAGATTCCTCTCTCCTTCCATCCTCCCTCCTTCCCCCACCTCCTCCCTTCCTTCCTCCCTCTTCCACCCTTCCTCCTTCCTCCCTACTCCTCCCTTCATTCCTCCCTCCTTCCCCTTCCTCCTTCCACCCCCTCCTCCGTCCTCATTCCTTCCTCCCCTCCCCTCCCTCCCCTCGGCGCACGAGGGGAGAGGCGGAGGGCGACAGCGGGAAGGGAATTTCTCCAGAGAATACCTCAATACCTCATGCAGTCGGAGGTATGCGGCCGCGTCACGTTCCCTCCGCGCGTCTCTCTTTCCCCGTCTCTCTCTGTCCCTCTTTCGTTCTCTTTCCCCGTCTCTCTCTGTCCCTCTTTCGTTCTCTTTCCCCGTCTCTCTCTGTCCCTCTTTCGTTCTCTTTCCCCGTCTCTCTCTGTCCCTCTTTCGTTCTCTTTCCCCGTCTCTCTCTGTCCCTCTTTCGTTCTCTTTCCCCGTCTCTCTCTGTCCCTCTTTCGTTCTCTTTCCCCGTCTCTCTCTGTCCCTCTTTCGTTCTCTTTCCCCGTCTCTCTCTGTCCCTCTTTCGTTCTCTTTCCCCGTCTCTCTCTGTCCTCCTTTCGTTCTCTTTCCCCCGTCTCTCTCATCCTCTTTTGTTCTCTTTCCCGTCTCTCTCTGTCCCTCTTTTGTTCTCTTTCCCCGTCTCTCTCTGTCCCTCTTTCGTTCTCTTTCCCCGTCTCTCTCTGTCCCTCTTTCGTTCTCTTTCCCCGTCTCTCTCTGTCCCTCTTTCGTTCTCTTTCCCCGTCTCTCTCTGTCCCTCTTTCGTTCTCTTTCCCCGTCTCTCTCTGTCCCTCTTTCGTTCTCTTTCCCCGTCTCTCTCTGTCCCTCTTTCGTTCTCTTTCCCCGTCTATCTGTCAATCTTTCGTTCTTTTTACCTTTCTTGCTTGATTTTTTATCTTTTTTAGTTCGTTTGTCTGTTTTTGTTTGTTTGTTTTTTGTCTGTCTCTTTTTCGTTCTTGAACTGCCTGACTCTCACACACAAACCCCACCCCCACCGCCCTGTACGCCCCCCTCCTCTCACCCATCCTACAAACCCCTCCCACCCCCTCCCCCCTAAAACCACCCACACCTCCACCCTCCCCCCCTCTTATAGCCCACCCACCCTCCACCCTCCCACCCCCTCTCACCCTGCCCACCCACACCCTCCCACACTCCTCTCCCTAAACCCACCCACACCCTCCCACCCTCCCACCTCCCTCTCCCCTTAACCCACCCACACCCTCCCACACCCCTCTCCCCTAAACCCACCCTTGCCCTCCCACCCTCCCACCTCCTTCCCCCCTACCCCACCCCACACCCTCCCACCCTCCACCACCCACCCCCTCTCCCCTTAACCCTTACACCCTCCCACCCTCCCACCCCCTCTCCCCTTAACCCACCCACACCCTCCCACCCTTCTCTCGCCACCCACACCCCTCCACCCCTCTCCCCTAAACCCCACCCACACCCTCCCACCCTCCCACCCCCTCTCATAACCCACCCACACCTCTCACCTTCCCACACCCTCCACCCTCCCACCCCCCTCTCCCACTAACCCACCCACACCCTCCCACCCTCCCACCCCCCTCTCCCCTGGCCCCACCTCTCCCAACCTCCCCACCACCCTCTCCCCTTAACCCCACCCACACCCTCCCACCCTCCTCTCCCCTTAACCCTCCCACACCTTCCCACCCCCTCTCCCCTAAACCCACCCACACCCCTCCCACCCTCCACCCCTCTCCCCTTAGCCCACCACACCCTCTCACCTTCCCACACCCTCCCACCCTCCCACCCCCCTCTCCCATAGCACACCACACCCTCCCACCCTCCCACCCTCTCCCCTATAAGCCCACCCCACCCTCCCAACCTCCCACCCCCTCTCCTACTAACCCACCACCCTCCCACCCTCCTCTCCCCTTAACCCACCCACACCCCTCCCACCCCCTCTCCCCTAAACCCACCCCCACCCTCCCACCCTCCCCCCCCTCTCTCCCTTAACTTACCCACCCTCTCACCTTCCCACACCCTCCACCTCCACCCCCTCTCCCTTAACCTGCCCGCACCCTCCCACCCTCCCACCCCCTCTCCCCTTAACCCACCCCCATCCCACCTCACACCCCTCTCCCTAAACCCACCCCACACCTCCCACCCTCCCACCCCCTCTCCCTAAGCCCACTTGCCCCCTCCCACCCTCCCACCCCTACCCTTAACCACCACACCCTCCCACCCACTCTCTCCTAAACCCACCCACACCCTCCCGCCCTCCTCGACCTCGGCCGCGCGCCCGCCAATAAAACCGGCCGCCCAAAAAACAACCGAAGTCATCAATTAACCATTATGTTAACCAAGTCATCATCATCATCACCGCCATCAAAGCAGGGTTGCCAACGCTTGCTAAACACCTGCACCCCCCCCCCCCTCACCTCCTCCCTCCCCTCCTCCGTCGCCTCCTCTTTCCCTCCTCTTTCCCTCGAGTTGCAAAAAAAAGGAAAAACAAAGTGAAATTATATCATGGAGGGGGGTGAGGGAAGGAGGAGGAAAAAAGGAGTGAGGGAGGGAGGGAAGGAAGGAGAGAAGGTGGGAAGGTAGGGTAAGGAGTGGAGGGAAGTGGGGAAGGAGACAAAAAAAAAAAAAAAAAAAAAAAAGATAACGAGAAAAAGAAATACAAAAGGTAAGTGCAAAAGAAAAAAAGAAAAGAGGAGGGAGAGGGGGAGAGTTGAAGTGAGAGGACCAAATCATGGTTTATTGCACATGCCACGAGTTGTTTATTGCAATGCAGAAAACTGTTTATTGCAAATCTATAACATCTCTTACCTCTCTGGTGGACACGGGGGAAGAAGAAAGCTGAAATGGGGAGGGAGGAAGGAAAAAGGTGGACACACTGGGGGAGGGGATGGAAAAGGAGGAGAAGGGAGAGAGGGTGAGGAAGGGAGGAGGGAGATGGAAACCGAGAAAGGGAGGGAAAGGTGAGGAGGAGCGGGTAGGGGAGAGAATGGAGGGGAAGTGGGCTAGAGGGGGAGAAGGGAGAGGGGCGAGGGGGGAAGGGAGAAGGGGAAAGGGGGGTGGGCTAGAGGAGAGAAGGGAGAGAGGGCAGAGAGAGGAGGGGAAGGGGTTGTTTATTGGAAGGCAAAGCGGGAACCGATTGGGTCAACGAGGCGCGCCGTTTGGTTCTCTTCCTTTTCTTTGTTTTTCCTTCGACTTGCTTTTTCTCTCAACATTGCTCAATATATATATTTGTATAATATATACAAACATATGACACACACATATATTTGTATATATATATATGTATATATATAAATATCTATACATATGTACATATATAAATATTTATATATATGTATATATAGGTATATGTATATATATGTATATATAGGTATATGAATATATGTATGTATATGTATATATATATATATATATATATATATATATATATATATATATATATATATATATATACATATATACATTTATTGATGTATATACAATTAGTGATTCATATACATTTATTGATTTATATATATATATATATATATATATATATATATATATATATATATATATATATATATATATATTCATATATATATACATATATATATATTTATATATATATATATATATATATATATATATATATATATATATATATATATATTCATATATATTCATACATATATATATATATATACATATATATACATATATATATATATATATATATATATATATATATATATATATATATATTCATATATATTCATATATATACATATATATATATATATATATATATTCATATATATTCATATATATATATATATATATATATATATACATATATATATATATATTCATATATATTCATATATATATATATACATATATATATATACATATATATATATATACATATATATATATATATATATATATATATATATATATATATACATATATATATATATATATATACATTTATTGATTCATATACATTATATATATATATATATATATATATATATATATATATATATATATTTATTTATTTATATCTGTACATTATATATATAAATATATATACACATGTATACAAACACACACATATATATATATATATTATGCATATATATAAAGACACATAGATAAATACAGAGACAGATTGATATGTATATATAAAAACACATAAGTATATACATATATACATAATATATATTCATGTATATGTTATGTATATATAAAAATATGTCTACAAATGTATGCACACAGCAACGGACAGACAGACAGACAGACCTCGCCGTCAGGGCAGACACAGTGGCCTCCCCTGCCCCCCCCCCTCCCACCCCCCCACCCCCAGCCTCCAGCAACACGCCTTGAACTCCCTCTTTAATTAACCCCCCCCCCGGCTTGAATCCTCCCCTTAAACCATTCGAAAGTATCTGTTTACGGGAGACGCCATAAAACGGGGGAGTCCGAGCCGCTCTCCGTTGACGGGGTCTGTTGACCCTTAGGAGGGGGAGCATTTCTGATTCGAGAGAACGCGGGAGGGAGAGAGAGGGAAGAGAGGACACTCCAAATCGAGAAGGGGAAAAAAAAAAAAAAGAAAATGTCGTTTGATCAGGAAGTCGTTTCCGAGTTGCGGGCGGCGCACACGGACACAGGGGCCGCTTATCCTGTGAAAAAGTAGAAGGATGGAGAAGGTCCTAAGACGAGGAGATAATGATGAGGTCGGGGACTTCGACGTCTGGGCATAAGGGGGGGCAGGGAGGGAAGGGAAGGGAGGAGGGGAGAGCGGGATAAGGGAGAGGAAGGGAGGAGGGGAGAGCGGGATAAGGGAGGGAGAAGGGGAGAGGAGGGAGAGAGGGAGGAAAGGAGGGGAGAGCGGGATAAGGGAGAGAGAGAAATAGAAAAAGAGAGAGAGAGAGAGATCCATCACATACACAAGCATCATTGCGCTTCTTACCACATGCAGTTGCATCACCGCTCGCGTGCGCGTATGCATTTAAACGCGCATGTGCAGGTGCAAGCATGCGCACGTGTTCATGTACAAGTGCGCGCCTGCATCTGCGCCTGAAAGCAGCGCCCCGAGACTCGCTCACACTCCCAGGTATTCCACTGACCGCCATTCCTACCTTTGGCGGCATCGCGACCAGGCTGTCTTTTCGGGGAATTTCATTGGCGCCGTTACTTTTACGACTTCTTGCGGGAGAGCTGCATCACCATCACTGTAGGAAGGAGAAGGAGGGAAAGTGACACAAAATGGATTAAGGCAATGTATGGGCGAAGAGAAAAACGAGGCGAGAAAGGAACCGAGAGAGGGGAAGGGAAGATAAGGAGAAAAATGAGAAGAAACAAGAAGAAGAGTGATGATAAAATGCAAACGAGAAAATTATCATATCTGAAAAAAACGCAAAATGCACAGAAGGATAAACAGAAGGGAGGGAGGGAGAGAAGGAGAGAGGAAGAGAGAGGGGGAGAAAAAGGGAGAGGGATAGGGAGGGAGGGAGACAGAGACAGAGAGGGGGGGAAGGAGGGAGGGTGGAAGGGAAAGAGAGGGAGGAAGGGAGGAAGGAAGGAAGTATGAGGAAATTGGAGGGAGGAGAGGAAGGTAACCAAAAAAAAAGATAAGAAAATGAAAGGACGAAAGAAATGAAGAAAGGAAGGAAGAAAGAGTGAGGTGAGGAAAGGCAGAAGGGAAGGAAATAAACAAGAAAGTAAGGAACTACGAAGGAAGGAAATGGGGAGTAGGTCCTGTCCTGCATTACCGCGCCAGCACCTTCGACACCTCTCCTCCCCCTCCCCTCACTCCGTCTCCTCTTCCTCCTCCTCCTTTCCTCCCACTTCGTCTCCTTCCACTCCGTTTCCTCCTCCTTCGTCTCCTCCTCCTTCGTCTCCTCCTCCTTCGTCTCCTCCTCCTTCGTCTCCTCCCCCTCCGTCTCCTCCCCCTCCGTCTCCTCCTTCTCCTCCTCCTCCGTCTCT
>NC_091573.1:15183220-15185720 GCF_042767895.1 Penaeus vannamei | reverse complement strand
GAAGGAGGTAAGACGTGTATGGGTCAGGAGAGGTAGGGTAAGGGCAAGGACACGTGGGGAGGAGGGGGAGGGAGGGGGTGGGTGGGAGAAGAAAGAGGAGCAAGGAAGTAGGGGGATGAAGAGGGGATGGATATGGGGAAGGAAGGGCGGGGAGGAAGAGATGGGGAAGGGAGGGAGAGAGTGGCAAGATGAGGGAGTGGGAGCCAGCAGGAAGAGGGTGGATGTGGTGGAGGATAGAGGAGTAGAGAAAGGGGAAAGAGGCGATGGATAGAGGTTAGAAGGAAAGGGAGGGGGGCAGAGGAAGAAGGAAGTGAAATGAGGGAGAAAGGTGGAGCGAGGAGGGGGTGAGGGAGGGAGAGAGGGAGAGAGAGATAGAGGGAGAGATGCAGAGACAGAGACAGAAAGAGCAGCCCGCGGCCGCCGGCCCGAGCGGCGCCCGGCGCGGAGGCCGTAACGAAGAAATATCCGAATTTCTGTCCTAACTTTATTACGCTGCTTGTTAAGGGGGACTTTCGGCGCCTGATTTTCAAACTTTGACCCTTATCCCTCGAGGGCCATTTTCTCGTCGCCCGAAAGAAAGAAAACGGGAGCGAAGGGCCTTTGTTCGCGCCGGGACGAAGGGGGCGGGGCTTCGGGGATCCTTCGGCCACGCCCCCTCGCGGAGGACTTCCTCAGTTTTGGATTTTGGGAATGTTTAGGGTCAGATTTTTTCATGTGCTTTTGTCTCTCCTTCTGTCTAGCTGTCTGACTCTGTGTCTTGCTATTTATTTTTGTTTGTTATTTTTTCTACTCGTCTCTGTAAGTCTGCTCCTGTCTGTCTGTCTACATGGCTGCCTCCGTGTCTCTAGCTAGTCTGTCTTGTCTACTTTAGATCGTTTGTCCCTCTCTGTCTAGCTGTCTGTCTGTCTAGCTGTTTGTCTGTCTGCCTTTCTCACGAGAGAAAAGTCATGTAAACTCCAGCAAAAACAAATTTCATATTTTCTCCATTTTATCTCTCGTTCATACCCACCCACATTCGTCTTTATCATCACCTACATCAACGACATCCATTATCATAACCTCATCCTCATTATTATAGGCACTATCCCGTCCCTCCCTCACCATGGCTTTAAGCTTCATCAACACCACCATTGTCACTATCATCACCATATCCTCACCATGACACATCATCATTCTCCTCCACATATATCATATCTGTCCCCACATCTCAGTCGCCATCGTCATCCACATCACCACCACCATTATCATCTTTATCACGATCAGCATCACCACCATCTTCCTCCTCCTCATTATCATCATCATCATCAACATCACCACCACCATCATCCACATCATCACCCCCCATCTTCATCCTCCTCCCCATCATCATCATCATCATCATCTTCATCATCATCATCCTCATCCTCATCCTCCCCCTCATCACCATCTTCCTCCGCCTCATTATCATCATCATCATCACCATCTTCCTCCTCATCATCATCACCATCTTCCTCATCATCATCATCATCACCACCTTCAACATCACCACTACCACCACCATCATCCACATCATCACCCCCCATCTTCCTCCTCCTCCCCATCATCATCATCATCATCATCATCATCATCATCTTCATCATCATCATCATCATCATCATCATCATCACCACCATCCACATCATCACCCCCTCCCCCTCCTCATCATCACCATCACCATCGCACCCTCTCCCTTCCCCAGCCTGTGCAATACCGGTTCTCCTCCACTGGTCGGTTACGTAATCTGTTCGACTTTTATGCATTGGATCAAGTTTATTTTACCCCTCTCTCTGTCTCTCCGTGTCTCCGTGTCTCCGTGTCTCCGTGTCTCCGTGTCTCTCTCTCTCTCTCTCTCTCTCTCTCTCTCTCTCTCTCTCTCTCTCACTCACTCACTCACTCACTCACTCACTCACTCACTCACTCACTCACTCACTCACTCACTCACTCACTCACTCACTCACTCACTCACTCACTCACTCACTCACTCACTCACTCACTCTCTCTCTCTCTCTCTCTCTTTCAACTTGAAGTATTTGAAGTTGAAGATAAAATTCAAGAATTTGTAGCTGAAGTTCCTGAAGTAGTTGTTGCAGTTGAAGTTGAAGTCGTTAAATCTGAAGATGAAGTCGTTAAATCTGAAGTTGTTGAAGTTATCACAGCTGAAGTTGTTGCTGCTGAAGTTCAAGTTCAAGAAGTCGAAGGTGAAATTAAGATCGTTGACACCGGAGTGTTAATGTTATCAAAGTTGAAGCTGATACCAAAGTTGCTGAAGTTAAAGCCGAAGTTGCTGAAGTTGAAGCCGAAGATGTTGAAGTTGCTGAAGTTGAAGTTCCTGAAGTTGAAGCCGAAGATGTTGAAGTTGAAGCCGAAGATGTTGAAGTTGAAGCCGAAGATGTTGAAGTTGCTGAAGTTGAAGTTCCTGAAGTTGAAGCCGAAGTTGTTGAAGTTGCTGAAGTTGAAGCCGTGGTTATTAAAGTTGCTGAAG
>NC_091573.1:15177505-15182720 GCF_042767895.1 Penaeus vannamei | reverse complement strand
AAGCCAGGAAGCCAAGGCAAAGAAAGCCCGGAAAAAAGCCCCCCCCCCCCCCCGGGCCCCGGGGCGGGGGCGCAGGAGGGACGGGGGGGGGGGGGGCGACTATCCACAGACGAAGGAGAACGGGGGGGGTAGAGACAAAGAGGGAGAAAGTGTTATAAAAAGGGGAGAAAGAGAGTAAGAGGGAGAAAATGAGAGAAAGGAGAAAGGGAGAGAGAGAAAAAAGGGAAAGAAAGAAGGAGAAAGGTGACTATCTACAGAGGAAGGAGAACGGGGGGGGGGGCGTAGAGACAAGGAGGGAGAAAGTGTGATAAAAGGGGGAGAAAGAGAGTAAGAGGGAGAAAATGAGAGAAAAGAGAAAGTGAGAGAAAGAAAAAAGGGAGAAAGAAAGAGGAAGAAAAGGAAAAAGAGAGAAAAAACACAGGAGCTAGAAAACTAAAAAAAAAAAAAAAAAAAAAAAAAAAGAGACCGAGAAAGAGAAAGGAAATTAAAGGAAAAGAAAGAGAGAAACGCTTACAAGGCCAGGCAAGCCAGCGAAGCCAAGCCATAAAAGCCCCGAGATGGAGGGGATCCCACAGCGGTCGGGGGCACGATGGACTGGGGGGGCGGGGGGGGGGTGTATTGCCCATGGGGGAAGGAAGACCGGGGAGAGAAAGAGGAAGAAAGAGAGGGTGAAATTGTGGAGAAAGATAGGGTGAGGAGGGTATGGAAGAGAAAGGGAACTGGGAGAGAGAGAGAGACAGAAAGGTAACAGGGAGAGAGAGAGAGAGAGAGGGAGAGAGAGAGAGAGCGAGATATGAACGTGGAGAGAGAGAATGGGAAAAAGAGAAAGAAGGACAGAAGGAACTGGGTAGAGGGTAGGGCACGATTGTTCACACAGAGAGATAGATAGATAGAGACAGAGACAGAGACAGACAGAGAGACAGACAGACAGAGAAAGAGGAGAGGAGACAGAGAGGAGGATAGAGGGTCCGAGGGAGCGGTTGTCCAAAAGAAGGAGAGAAGGAAAATGGGGAGACAAGGAGCAGGAGTAACTGGGTGGGGAGAGCGCGATTGTCAACGGAGGATGGAAGACCGTGGAGAGAATGCGATAAAGAGAGAGGGGAATGGTAGAGAGTGAGAGAAAGGGTGGATGAATAGAGAGAATGTGAGAAAGGGTGGATGAAATGGGAGAGAGAGAAAGGCAGAAAGCGAGAATAAAATGAGAGAAAGAGAGGGGGAAATGGTGGATAAAATGGTGGGGGGAGAGAGAGAAAAAGAAACAGAGACAAAGACAGAAACAGAGATAGAAAAAAAGAGGACGAAATACAGACTTCCTTAAAGAAGAAAACATGCAAAAAAGACAGCGTTTCCTCCCCGTATATCGTATGCAGGGAAAGGCACAGCAAGAGGGCGGAGAAGCCACAACTCACATAAAAATTTGTTTGTCCATTCATCTCTCCAAAGTCAACGCGAATTTCAGAAAAACGTTTCCTGCATGCGAGATATTCTTGGGTATTTCTCAAAACGTTTCTCTGTGTGATGTGTGTGGGGTTGGTTCACTGACATTTGCATCCACGTGTAGGATTTTCCCTATTGACGGAAGGGTATTAACAGAGATATCGATTAAGTTTCGTGAATTTATAGGTGAGTGTATTTCATGTACAGTGAACCCTCGCTATAACGCGGTTCACTTTTCGCGTTCTCGCTGCTTCACGGATTTGCATTGTGCATTGTGTTCTACCTGTGTGTCAATAACATTACGGTTCAATATGTACATGTACGTGAAACAGCTTGCCAAATTTAAGTTTGTAAATTTTCTCTAAAACCTATGAAGCCTTCAGTTCGTATTATTTATTAAAGTTATTATTTTACAGTACAGTAGTTATTTGTAAAAAACGTTTATACAATGCTTTTATTTGTTAAACAAATGCTTGGGCCTGTAAAAAGGTTTCTTTAGTTTCAATGTATTGTAGAGTATTTCATTGTATAATAATTGTAAAAAAAATAAAGGTTACTACTTCACGGATTTCGCCTATCACGGGTTCTTTTTGGAACGTAACCCCCGCGAAAAACGAGGGTTCACTGTATTCAAAAGTTTATTTCCTTCTTACTCTTTTAGTATCGAGTATTAGGATTAAATTTATCATGCTCTTAAAGATACAGTATTCCACAGTATTGACCATATTTGTATATCACAATACCAGCTACCTAAATAAAGCTGCATAGTATATATAAACTGAAGGAAAGACTCACATTTCTATCTAAACTCTCTGTAGAAATATGTGTATGTATAAATTTCGTTTCATACATACACCGCAATCTGAAAAGACTCACGGTGAAAGAACATCCTTTGATACATCTAAAAACAGTAAAATTGTTGTTCTGGAAGTTGCTAAAAGTACAAAAGAAGATTTAAAGTTCTCAAAAGTTACAGCCAGAAGTGGTCGGGTAAATGCCAAGGCTACCAGTACATCCTGAGTGCCTACTGATGATAAGAACGTTATCACTATTAGTATCATTATTATTATTATTGGTATCATTGCAGGTCAAAACACAGGGAAGAAAGAGACGATAGAAAATTATCAGATATTTACACAACAAATGCACATTAGATGATATTTTAAACTTGTCAAGAGCCGAAGAAGTTACAATCTCTGAAAGTAATCTATTCTAAAGCCTACCCAGAGCAGTAAAAGAAACACTTAGAAAACTGAGATGTTGACGATCGCATCAAATATCATTGATTTGAGGATTATAGAACTTCTATCAACTCTTGTAGGTTGATACCAATCAGGTAAAAGCATATAGAGGGGAAGTGAATTGTCGGTTACAAACTTGCGTGAGGCTGAAAGAGACTTAGTATCCCAACGATACCCATTGTCCAAATCTAAGTCTGACAGGAGAAATTTAATGGAATTAAAAGAACGATGATTCTGCAGCAGATAGCCACACAGGAAAACAATACTTAAAATGAGGCAGAAACATGGAATACTGTTCTCATCTTCATAAACTTTCTTACACTTGTGAATGATGCCAAACTTCGGTGAAAATACCCGGGTCATATTCCTAATTTGCAATTCAAATGTAAGATTTGAATCAAAGGTTACACCTAAGAGCTTTAGGTTATCCAGTGAAGTGATTAAGATTCCATTAATAAGCAGACTTGGATGCTGAGGCAACTGCGTTCTCGACCGAGTCAATCATTTCCTTGGACTTGGTAGGAATTAATTTCATTCCCCACCGAGAGCACTTCGCTTGAATCATCAGGTCTACAGTGAGGCTGTTAGCTACTATTTGTCTGGTTAACTGAGAAGGAATATCACGGAGAGAAGTATCATCAGTATATGCTAAAATTTCATTAATACCACTTGTATATAAAATTAAGATTAAAGGGCTAAGAACGCTACCCTGAGGAACCCCAGACAACACATGGGAATACGAGCTAAAACTAACATCAACATGAACATGCTGCTGTCTACCAGTCAAAAATTCAGTTAAAATGCTTAAAACTTTACCACCAACAACACCGGACTGCAGCTTAAAAAGAAACCCTTGATCAATAGTGTCAGAAGCTGCAGTGTCAAAATCCAGAGACAGACAAGCTTTGTTTCATGATTCTTATGTAAAGCTGATTGTATCTGAAGCACCAACAAAAGCAATGTATCAGTGCAGACGAGTCCTTTACTAAAGCTACACTGCATCTCTGGAAGAAACGATCTCAAATATACAGAAAGACGTTTGATCAGCATACATTTAAAGATAGAAAATATTTGGTGTAAATGAAATGGGCCTCTAGTCAGTAGGTGAAGACTGAAGTGGGCGCTAGGGAATAGAGGTAACATTACCAAAGCGACAGCACTCTGAAAATGAACCTAGACGAATTAGAAGGCATAAGATTACAACTAGTTTAGAAACTAATTGACCATTAAATTATTCTAAAATCAAGGAAACAAGTCATTAGGGTCCACTCCACCAGTTCAGTTTAAGCCTGATAACAGATACTTGATTCCAGAGGAACTGAAAGCAAATGAATCAAAACGATCAAAGGTAACATGAAAGAGGAAGTTTAATATCTTCTGAACTCTTATTTTGAATTAAAGCATTCTGCTAACAAGGTAGCTTTCTCAATTGGATTATTATGCAACACTGCCATCAGGTTTCATTCACGGAGGAATGGAGGACTCGGCACCAGAGATGCCTTAAGCGTTGACTGCCATTCATGAGGCTGCAATGCTTCTGAGATTTTTTTTCTTTCTTTTTCAAAGGAACATTATAGACAGCTTAGCCTCCTCATAAGCATTAGTGGGTCGATTTCGCAATATAATTCTCCCGAGGACGAGTGCGGTTAGCCGACTAGAGATCGTAGACAGTATGCTTGTCCCTCTAATCTTGGTAATATCTCATGTTATAGATTATAGCTATTTGGGTCCAAGTATTTTTGTTGATGATTTACATGTCTATTATCAAAGGTAATTCCACATATATCTAGGGGTTGCAGAATGCTTTTGCATATATGTAACTAGGTCAGTACATAAAATATTCCTCTTTGGTGATTAAAAATGCGCAACATGTCTATTGAAATGAATGTGAAGCAAAAAAAAAATGGTCGAAGAAATATGTACGTATCATTCAACATATTTCTCCTAACAAAAATCTATCCATTACTCCAGCCCATTTTGACGAAATAGTCCTTAAAACCTATATCACTCTCTCTCTCTCTCTCTCTCTCTCTCTCTCTCTCTCTCTCTCTCTCTCTCTCCATTTATATATATATATATATATATATATATATATATATATATATATATATATATATATATATATACATATATACATATATATATATAATTCAAAATTAAACCTAGTTGCATAAAAAATACAAAAAGTTATATCATCACCGAAAAGCAATACATGTATAGGGTAAAATCGGTTGACACTCATGAATTTACCAAAAAAAAAAAAAAAATATCCAAAGAAAAAGATTGATAAATAGATCAACCCGACAGACAAAACGATTCAGAAAAATATAACACCCAGAAATTCCACATTTTAACCCCCCAAACCCCTTCCCCAGCGAATACCTTCTCCGTGCAAAGCGCAGCAGAGACGCGCCATTTTCCTCCGCCAAAACAAATGACGATCGCGGGAGACAATTTGGAGAACGCATCGGCCTCTTCATTCCCATCTTCAAAACCGCAATTATGGTAAGCGAGAGGCTCCAAATCCCTTCCAAATT
>NC_091573.1:15170005-15175005 GCF_042767895.1 Penaeus vannamei | reverse complement strand
GAGAGAGAGAGAGCGACGAGCGAGGAGAGAGAGAGAGAGAGCGACGAGCGAGGAGAGAGAGAGAGAGAGCGACGAGCGAGGAGAGAGAGATAGCGACGAGCGAGGAGAGAGAGAGAGCGACGAGCGAGGGGAGAGAGAGAGCGACGAGCGAGGAGAGAGAGAGAGAGAGCGACGAGCGAGGAGAGAGAGAGAGAGAGCGACGAGCGAGAGGATAGAGAGAGCGACGATCGCGAGGAGAGAGAGAGCGACGAGCGAGAGGAGAGAGAGAGCGACGAGCGAGAGGAGAGAGAGAGCGACGAGCGAGGAGAGAGAGCGACGAGCGAGGAGAGAGAGAGAGCGACGAGCGAGGAGAGAGAGAGAGCGACGAGCGAGGAGAGAGAGAGAGCGACGAGCGAGGAGAGAGAGAGAGCGACGAGCGAGGAGAGAGAGAGAGCGACGAGCGAGGAGAGAGAGAGAGCGACGAGCGAGGAGAGAGAGAGAGCGACGAGCGAGGAGAGAGAGAGAGCGACGAGCGAGGAGAGAGAGAGAGCGACGAGCGAGGAGAGAGAGAGAGCGACGAGCGAGGAGAGAGAGAGAGCGACGAGCGAGGAGAGAGAGCGACGACGAGCGAGGAGAGAGAGAGAGCGACGAGCGAGGAGAGAGAGAGAGCGACGAGCGAGGAGAGAGAGAGAGCGACGAGCGAGGAGAGAGAGAGAGCGACGAGCGAGGAGAGAGAGAGAGCGACGAGCGAGGAGAGAGAGAGAGCGACGAGCGAGGAGAGAGAGAGAGCGACGAGCGAGGAGAGAGAGAGAGAGCGACGAGCGAGGAGAGAGAGAGAGAGCGACGAGCGAGGAGAGAGAGAGAGCGACGAGCGAGGAGAGAGAGAGAGCGACGAGCGAGGAGAGAGAGAGCGACGAGCGAGGAGAGAGCGACGAGGAGAGCAACCGGAGACCAAGATTAGATTCAATCCCTTTCTTCTGTCACGCTGACGGGACATCGGGATAGAAGGGAAAGGGTTAATATAAGGTGGAAGGAGATTCGTATGTCAAAGGTGGTGATGATGGCATTGTAGAATTGCAATGAAGATAAAATTAAAATTATCGTCATCATTAGAATTATATTTTTTTATTATTATTGTTAATATCAATGTCACTGCTATCATTAGCAATGTTGCCGTTCTTATTATTATTATCATCATTATTGTTATCTTTAGAAATAGTAGTAATTACAGTAGTAGTGTGATGATGATTATGATAATGATAACAATAATGATATTAATCATAACAATAATTATGATAGTAATACCAGTAACGAAAATAATAATAGTAACAATAATAATAATAATAACAATTACAGCAACAATGATGATAAAGATAATCATGATTATGATAATTTAAACAATGATAATGATAACAAGCAATAATGATATCAATAATAATGATAATAATAATAGTCATAATGACAACCATAATGATCCTTATAATAATTATAACAATAGTAATATTGATAATAATGATGATATTAATAACAACAATAACAATACTAATAAAAATAGGAGATAATGATATCAACAGTACTGTAATTAACAGTAATGATAAAACAATAACAGTAATAATAATGATGATAATAATAACAACAACAACAACAATAATAATAATAATGATAATGACAATAATAAGAGTAATAAAATAATAACATAAAATAATAATGGTGATGATAATAACAAAAACAAAAACAATAGTAATAATAACAGCAAGAAGAACAATAATAATAATCATACTAATAATGATAATAACAAAGGAAATAATAATATTAATAATGGTAATAATAATGATAATAACAAAAATAATAATTATGAATATGATAATAAAGATGATATCAAGAATAACAATAACAATGAAATGATAATAACGATAGTAATGATAATAATTTCAAAAATAATAATAATAATAATAATAGCTATTGTCATTATTATCATTATCATCTCTATTGTTGATGAAAAATAATAATGATAATAATGATGATAAGAACAATTACAATAATATTAACAATAACAATGATAATGATGATAATAATAGTAACTAATAATAATAGTAATAACAAGAATAGTGATAATAGCAATGATACTATTAAGGATATTAATAATGATAATCATATAATAATGATAATAACAATGATAACAGAATAATGATAAAGTTAATAATGGTGATAATAATGATTACATTTAAAAGCTGCAACAACAACAACCATAAATATAAAAACAATAATAATCATAATGATATTGATAATAATGATGATGATGATAACAACAACATTAATAATAATAATTATACTACTAGTAGTAGTAGTACTACTACTACTACTACTACTACTACTACTACTACTAATAATAATAATAATAATAATAATAATAATGATAATAATAATAATAATAATAAAAACAATAATATTAACAATAATAATCATTATTACTATAATCATTATTATGACAGTAACAACAATAATAGTTATTATCATTATTATCTTTATAACAAGAATAATAACGATATTAACGTTAATATCAACAATGATAATAGCAGTAGTAGTAGTAAAAGTAATAATAACAGCAATAACAAGAACGACAATAACAACAATAACAATAATAATAATGACAACAATAATGATAACAATAATAGTAAGAAGAATAAAGATACTAATTCTAATATCAATAAACAGAAGAAGAATAAAAATAAAAAAATAATGATAATGGCAATAACAATAATAATAAAAAAAACTGCAATAACAGCAACAACAATAATAATACTGACAATGACAACGACAATGATGGTCATAATTGTAATATTAATGATACCGTTAATAATCAAGATCTTGATAATAATAAAATAATAGCAATAATAATAATAACAATAATAATGGTAATAAAAATAATAATGATGATCACGATAACAACAACAATAACCAGAGTGATAAAAATAACATATAATAAATAACAAAATATATAACAAAAATTTATATAATGTATTGAACTTCCATATTTTTTTTCTTTTCTTTTCTTTTTTGACATCTTCGAAAAAATAGGAGAGACATAATGAAGGAACTTACCTTGACTGAAACGAGGAAATTTAAGAGAATGCCGTTTCTATACTTTTTTCTTTTTCTTCTTCTTCTGTTTTCTCTTCTTCCTTCCTCCTTTCCCGTTTTTTTCTTTTTTTCGTTCACTTCCTTCACACTTTTCGCAACGACACGACGGTTATACGGTACAGAGAATTTTGAATATTTTTTTGTATTTTGTTTTATTTAATTTTTCTTTTTCCTTTTTCTTAAAGAATTTTGATATTTGCTTTTGAAGATAAATGGAAATTCAAATCACAGCAAAGGCTGATTTTTTTTTTTTTTTTTTTTACCTCAATCCTTTCTCTTAATTTCGAGTTTTTTCCCTCAATATATAATTTTTGCAAACTTTCTTAAATCTTAATTTTCGTTTTATTTGAACACTACAATTATTTCTCTATTCGCTTTCGTTAATTCCTCTCTCACCCGTTTTTTTAATTTCCAAAATCATAGACTTCCGGAATAATTCGTCTGTCTTTGACGTTCGTACCGTATGGCATTCAGTCCTCCTTTACTTTGGGTTCGAGCGAATAAATCCCCTTCTCTTTAGACAAATAAAACCCCCAAAACCAAAAAAAAACAAATGAAAAACGAAAAAAATGAATAAAATCCGACAGACGGTTCACCACAGCAACACCGCTTCTTTCAACAGGTGGAGAAGATTTTTGAAAAGTATCGAAAAATGTATAGGGGGTTTAATTTCAACCAATCATCAAATCCCATCGGCTATTCAGCATCTAATCTCGATTCATCAATTATAATCATCATTAACCGCCAAAGATCACCGTGAAACACACACACACAATCAATACGGTACACAGCGTGTGCGTCGGCCGCGAAAGTGAGGGGAGGCGAAGGCGTGCGTGTTTCCCCTCGCGTGGTCGGCGAAGCACTGGCCGTCGCGCGTGGAGAGGACTCCTTTTAGCCGCCCGAATGCCGAGGCTTCTCACGCCCGCACGCCCACTGTGTATCTTTTAGGAGGCTTTTCACTCTTTTAGGGACGATACACGGGGGCTGTAATGGTGCGAGGCGGTCCTGGAGAAGAGAGGGAGATGAAGAAGAGGAGAGAGCGAGAGCGAAACTGAATTAGCGGGGAGAGAGATGAGAGGAAGAGGAGGAGAGGAGGAGAGAGGGAGAATGAGCGAAGAGAGGAGAGAGGAGCGGAGATTGGAATAAGAGACGAGAGAGGGAGAGAGGGAAGACGAGATGAGAGAGGAGAGAGGAAGAGCAAAACTGGATAAGAGAGTAGGCGAAAGTGAGAGAGATGCGGAGAGTAAGATGTGACAGGAGAGATGGAAAGAGGGAGAGGAAGAGAGAATGGGAGAAGAGGACGTAAGGAGAAAAGGTGAGAGGGAGAGCAAAACTGAACGACAGAATAGGAGAAGGGAAGAGAGATCGAGATGAGAGAGGAGAGAGGGAAAGCAGGAGAAAGGAAGAAAGGGAGTGGAACATAAGACAAGAGAGAAGAAAGGAAAAGAGGAAGAATGGAGCACGGAATGAGAGAAAAGGAGAGAGGAAGAAGGAAAAGGACGGAATGAGAGGAGAGGGAGAAGGAGAAAGAGAGAATGAGAGAAAGGGAGAGTAACATACGAGGAGAGAGAAGAGACTTCAAAAGGGAGAGGAGAAAGGAGGAGACAAGGAGAAGGGAAAGGAAAAGGAAAACTAAATAAGTAAGAAAAAAGGAAGAGAGAGAGGGGAGGAGCGGGACGAGAGGAGAGAACATGGAGTGAAAAAGGAAAGAGGAAGAGAGAGCGAAAGGAAAACTGGATAAGAGAGTAGAGAGAAGAGCGAACGAGAGGAGAGGTGAGAGAGGGAAAGAAGGGCAAGAGAGAACGAGATAAAGGAGGAGGAGAAATGGAGAGGAGCACAAGATAAGAGAAATGAAGAGAGAGGGAAAGTTAAAAAAAAGA
>NC_091573.1:15162505-15165005 GCF_042767895.1 Penaeus vannamei | reverse complement strand
CATATCGATCAAGATATAAAAGAAACGCACGTGTGTGTGCTGCAGACAGATCGCCCCTTTCATATCATAGGCGCATTTTTGACGGCAAGATATTTCAAGATTTCTTGAAAAATCTTGAAACTTCTGGCTTATTCCTGCTTTTGGCGGAACTTCTCGGTCAGATATCTTGGTCTGGCTTCGTACCCTAACCAAGCATTTTCAAAATACCTCCATAAGACGCTTGCTACATTTTCATGACGCCACAAATGTAAACAAACCATATGGCTGAAAAAAATGAGTGATTTCGATTAAATTCTCTCATTAAATTTACTGATTTTGTCGATAATAGATGGTATTGTAAACTACCAAACTGTGGACATATATGTTCCGACCAGAAGCATCAACTAGCTTATAGTAATAGCTATATTATTCTCTAAAAGATAAATTATAGCTACTTATCATTCCATTACGGGGATGTTCGAAGAGTATTTTTATTTTACCAATGTTGTTTTCATTCTAAACTCAGTTTGGAACAGCTACCTAACAGCGGACTTAAACTGTTGCCCTAAAATGTGTTGACGATTTTTTTCTAGACATTCATAATGGTCTGTGTAGAATGATAGGTAAAAATATTATTACTTCATTTACCTTCATTAAATGCTTAACCTCATCGTTAATTTCACTCTCGTTAATAATAACATACAGTCCGTTTACTTTAACGATTAAGTTTTTACATACATGATAATGCGACTGTTTATTTATTTCCAGCAAGCTCTATGCTGGGGCTGTTTTTGACGAATTCGGCAAGAGGGGAAGGCTATGTCAGTAGCTACTCGAGGAGGTGTCATGGCGTCCCACAGGGCTATTTTGACGATTGTTCAATGAAAATATTACCATTAAAATCATTATTTTCTCTCCTTTTGAACATTGAAAAGACCAAAATGAAAGTTGCTACTGATCTAGCCTTCCCCTTCGCAGCAAACCGAACCAAACCCTAGCTAGCTCGCGCTTTCTCGTCAAAAATACGCCATAAACAGCCTTACTAATTCCCTTTCCTCGTACGCCTTAAAGAAAACAACAGACCCAATACCTCCTAATAACTCCCAATAAAAGCTACTCATTAGCCTGAAAACAGAAGAACATCGAGGAGCGGATTTCAGCTTCGCGCTTAACAATCTATTAGCCCATTATCAGTTTACGAAAGGAATGTTTGACCTATTAATTGCCTATTACCTCTCGCAAACACTGCTCGGAATTGGTGTGCACCTTCCTCCTTATTAGCTGGTACTACGGCGGTGGAATTCCTTGAAAAGATGTAATTAAAATGGGCTTATAGGATATACTGGAGAGAGAGAAAGAGAAAGGACGAGAGAGATAGAGAGCGACAGAGAGAGAGAATAAAAAGTGAGAGAGAAAGAGCGACAGAGAGAGAGGGTGAGAGAAAGAGACCGACAGAGTGACAGAGAGAGAGAGAAAAGAGCGAGAGATAGAGAGAGAGAGAAAGAGCGACAGAGAGAGAGAGGGAAAGAGAAAGAGAGACTAAGAGAGGCAGAGAAGGAAGGAGAGGGAGAGAGTGAAATGTTTACTACAATGCATATGGAGTAAAATCAGTTAGACATTCAGTTTAGACGTCTATCAAACACCATTTTACACGTCAAGCTCAGTTAAGTTATCTCTTAATGCTTTCATATTGACATCTGACAGCATGACAGCATTATTAAACATTTCCCCAAATGATATCACCACGAGTCACATTACAGCTTATTTTATTATTATTGTTACTCCTTTCATAACCATTATTATGAATGTTTTAATGTTTTCACGTAAAAGATATTTTGTTTACTAACTATCTATCTATTATCTATTCATTCCCTGACTATTACACACACGCATAGACATTCGTTTATTGATGTATAAATGTGTGTTCGTGTGTATATTTGTATATATATTTACGAATATGCGTACACACACACACACACACACACACACACACACACATGCAAACACACACACACACACACACACACAAGCAAACATACACACACATATATGTATATATATATATATATATATATATATATATATATAGAGAGAGAGAGAGAGAGAGAGAGATATATATAAATAAATGAAATTGGAATATTTGTTAAAAACATTTGTTTCGTTGAAGCAGACAATAAAGTCGCACTTGAAGTTCTTCTATCAAGAAGCTAATACCATAACATCAATAATTATTTCATATAAGACTGATTATAAAATAAATAAATGAATAAATAAATAAATCCGATATGAAGAACATTCTTGGAAGAATTTTATTTCGCTTGTTTGTTGACTCTCGCGAAGCAGGAAATGTTTGACTGCTGAAAAAGATAAGGAATTTTCCTGTTAAAGTTTTGTGTGTCGCGGCACAAGACTCGCCACGGTCTCACAGGATTCATATATATATATATATATATATATATATATATATATATATATATATATATATATATATATATATATATATATAAGTACATATATGTAT
>NC_091573.1:15152505-15155005 GCF_042767895.1 Penaeus vannamei | reverse complement strand
AAGAATATAAAAAAAAAGAAAAATGTCAGCTTACTCCACTAAAGTTGCTAGCATGATTAAATACATTATTCTACACATTTGAATTTTTGTTTAATTCTCTATATCATTCTACCTACATATCCCTCTATAAACTAGACATAATACCTAATCGTCCGTTATAGCAAGTACACCACCATTTAATCAACTCCATCAACTCACCATCAACAAATTACCGAGATGGGCGTATTCCACGGCATACACCCCGCCCGACGCCCCAGCCAGGAAGGCGGTGGGCGTGAATATGGAGTGGGCGAGGGCACCGGCTGCCACGCCCGACATGTACACGACCATAACCCGCCACCACCTGTGCACCATCTCCAGCAGGATCCCGAAGAACACTTGGACTGCGAGGTTGTTCACCAAGTGGACCCACCTGGAGGGAGCAGGGGGGGAGGGGGGGAGGGGGAAGGGGGTTAGAAGTTGTTGTTGTTGTTTTGTGTGTGGGTATGTTGTTCTTTTACGTTTATTTATCTGTTTGTTTTGTTTTATTTCGATTCTTGTCTTTTCTGTCTGTCTTTCTTGTTTATACTTTTCAGTTTTTGTCTTCTTTTTTTACATTTTTGTGTTTTATCTGTATGAGAGGATTTTATTGCTGTTCTGGTGATAACGATGGTGATGGTGACCATGATGATGATGATCATGATGGTGATGGTAACGATGGAGATCGTGATGGTGATGGTAATGATGACAATGGTGATGATGCTCGTGATAGTGATGGTGGTAACGATGGTGATCGTGATGGCGATGATCTTGATGGTGATGGTGCTCGTGATGGTGATAATCGTGATGGTCATGAGCGTGATGTTGATCGTGATGGTGATGGTGGTAACGATGGTGATCATCATCATAATCATAATCATGTTGATGATGACAATATCGGTGTTGCTTTTTACGTGCGTGAACAGAGACGACAGATTCCCGCCGAACACCCTGCGCCATCTAATTAATCCAATAACAGAGCGTGACCTTTCGAAAGCCTCCACCATTCACGGTCAACATGCCAGAGCCTTGATGTGAGAACTGAATGTGCTCTTTAACCTCTGCAGAGCCGTGCATGCAACTATTGATGATGCCGACGAGCCAGATCCCATTATTTATGCAAAGAATTAAAAAATTATATATATGACGAAATCATACTGGCTAAAAGAACATTATTCTCGCATAACTAATTCATTATTCTTTATCCATGGTATTATGTTTCGACTATTATTAATAACGTTGCAAAAGTCAAAAGATTAGATCCGGAAATAGTAATGATAACAATAATAATGACAATAACAGTATAAATTATAATGACAGTAATTCTAATAATTATAGCAATAACAATGCTAAAAATGATAATGATAATGATCGCAATGCTAGTAATAATAATAGTAATAATAATAGTAATAATAATGACAATAATAATAATAACAACAATAATGATAATTATTATTATTATATTATCATCATTATCGTAATAATAATAATTATTATTATTATTAATATTATCATTACAATAATAATAATAATAATAATAATAATAATAATAATAATAATAATAATAATGATAATAATAATAATAATAATAATAATAATAATAATAATAATAATAGTAATAATAATGATGATATTAATAATTATTATTATAATGATAATAACAACA
Source organism: Penaeus vannamei (assembly GCF_042767895.1). Lineage (NCBI taxonomy): Eukaryota > Metazoa > Arthropoda > Malacostraca > Decapoda > Penaeidae > Penaeus > Penaeus vannamei. The sequence continues at coordinate 15,153,321 of NC_091573.1, read as the reverse complement.
AAAAGTTATAGCAATAGCAAAAACAGTTACAATAAAAATAACAATAATAATAATAATAATAATAATAATAATAATAAAAATATAAAAAATAACACCACATAACGGCAATAAGATTAAGAAACGGGACCAAGCACAAGAACAAGGCGATGCCCATAAAAGCCCCGCGCGCGCCAACAGCAGCGCATAAACCGAGGGTCTTGTTACCCAGAGTGGATCAAGGCGTAAGACACATAACGCCAAGCCTCGTATCGCCTCTGAGGATGGTACACGAGAGGGGAGTAGGTGGGACACGGGCCGTTGGGTCCTATTGTCACGCCCATGTCCACGGCGTAGTAGATGAACACGGCAGCCTGGTGGAGGGAGAAGCGAGGGGCTGAGATTGGGGTGTGAGGTACGTGAGGGAGGGAGGAGGTGGAGAGTGAGGGAGGAGGAGGAGGAAGGTGGAACGAGGAAGTGCGGGAGGGAGGAGGAGGAAATTGAGGGAGGGGGGAAGGAGGATGAGGAAGTGACGGAGGGAGAAGGATGAAGAGAGGGCCGTTGGCAGGAGGAGGAAGAAAAAACGAGGAAGTGAAGGAGGGAGGAGGAGGAAAGTGAGGGAGGAGGAGGAAGATGGAACGAGGAAGTGAGGGAGGGAGGAGGAGGAAATTGAGGGAGGGGGGAAGGAGGATGAGGAAGTGAGGGAGGGAGAAGGATGAAGAGAGGGAGGCCGGAGGAGGAAGAAAGAACGAGGAAGTGAAGGAGGGAGGAGGAGGAAAGTGAGGGAGGAGGCGGAAAGTGAGGGAGGAGGAGGAAGGTGGAGCAAGGAAGTAAGGGAGG
>NC_091573.1:15122140-15152005 GCF_042767895.1 Penaeus vannamei | reverse complement strand
AACCTCATGAGATAACAATAATTCTGTTACATGCACACCTATAAAATCTTAAGGATCTTGAATGTGACTTTATGGAACATAACAAGGAAGACTTGAAAATGACATTCTTATGGTTTTCCACCCTCCTCTGAAGGAAGCATCAGAAACAGCATTGCACATTCTAGCTCTTGACTCCCAGTAGGAGCAGAATTAGGTACATAACTCCCAAAACACCTGCAACTCCCAATTACAGATGTCTCAATTAGTTAAAAGCAGAAGCCTGATGTCTCCCCCCCCCCCCCAAAAAAAAAAAAAAAAAAAAAAATCTGCAGTGACAAAAGCGCATGTGGTGTTTCCAAAAGAACAAGCTAAATTGCCAACCCCAATCTGTGCAGAGCAATTTGACCCAGAGGATTCTGAGAACTCCCGTATAGTGGAAGACAGAAAAGTGTGGCTTTTAGATGGTGAAGTGAGAGGGCCTAAACCTTTTGGCTTGAGACTTCAAAAGTGTATCCTGGAGAATATAATTACACCAAACGACAAGTCAGCAAAGAAATGGCATTTCATGAGTCAGTCATACTCTAAGGAGGAGGAAGTCGACTATGTCATGCCCTGAAAACTACATGGACACTTAATACAACATAACATTTTAATTGATCAATATGATACATAGACACAGGTTACACATGCAATGTACAGATTACTTTTGAAATACAAGAAAGCAATTTTAGCAATCAATATGATACATAGACACAAGTTACACATGTAATGTGCAGATTACTTGAAATACAGTGAACCCTCGTTTTTCGCGGGGGTTACGTTACAAAAAGAACCCGTGATAGGCGAAATCCGTTAAATAGTAACCTTTTTTTTTTTTACCATTATTATACAATGAAATACTCTATAATACATTGAAACCAAAGACCAAAACCTTTATACAAGCCCAAGCATTTGTTTAACAAGTAAAACTACTGCATAAACGTTTTTTTTTTTTTTTTTTTTTTTTTTTTACATATAACTACTCTACTGTAAAATAATTTTACTCATCAATACGAACTGAAGGCACGTTTTGTCGACATTATGGGTTTTAGAGAAAATTTGAACTTAAATTTGGCAAGCTGTTTTACATACATGTACATATTAAACTGTAACGTTATTGACACACAGGTAGAGAAGAAGCGGAGAGACTGTTTAGCCAATCAGAATGCAGAACACAATGCACAATGCATATCTGTGAAGCAGCGAGAACGTGAAAGGTGAACCGCGTTATAGCGAGGGTTCACTGTACAAGAAAGCATCACACAAAGTCAATACATTCTCTCTTACCTAAGCCATGCAACACATCATACTTAACTGGACAACAAAAGTGAAATGTGTAGTGCATACAGGAAAAACGATCAACACATCATAAACAACTATGGGCTGAATAAACACAAGGTTCCACCGTACATAATATCCAATGAAATCGATAATGACCTTTCAGACCTTTCGTCAGTCAAAGTAAAAAACAGAACCAGAACCTAATACACCCCACCTTGATGCCAATAAAACCCAAAAAATCCTGTAAATACAAATCACATCAAAGAAAATAAGGTAATGAATCCCGGGGTTTACCCCCCCCCCCCACATGCGTGATAAACACCAACCTTAAACTAAAAGGATGGGGGAAATGAGTACAGGGCACAAGAAAACATTCTGCAAAGAGAAAAAGTTCAGGTCTCCTTTTTGTCCTACTGAAAACTCCGTTTTCATGCTATGATTCTGTCTAAACATAATAATTATCAAAATAATTTATATTGCTACAACTTATTAGTTAAAGCATTAAGAGTGATATACAAACATCAAATTCATAAATAATTACTAATACGAGATACATCTATACAAAGCGACTCATTCACCCGACAGTTGAGCTTAAGATATGAGCGGCTGTTTACTTTCAGTTTCCTGTCAGAAGTTGGGCAGGCATCGAAGCTCTCATGCACAAACGTTGCCAGCTCATTACTATATTAGCTCAGGAACTGTTCCTTGACCATCAGCCACTTTAGCCCTTCATAGTCGTGGCTCACTCCCGATTGGAAGACCCATCTGTCGAAATAGTCATTCAGCTTGCACATGAACTGCAGCGGGGTTTCCTTCTTTGCCTCATGGTCACTCAAGAAGGAACTTTTTCCGATAGCCTTCTTCTGTAAGGTTGTAACGAGCCAGAAGTGCCTTCTTTAGCATGTCATAGTCGAGCTGGTTACTTGGGGGCAGGTGAGTGAAGACCAAATGCTGCCCCTGAGAGTGTTCCCAAGGTGAGCAGACCAATGGTTACGAGGGAGTTCCACCTGCGTAGCCCAGTTCTCAAATCATCGCATGAACGAATCGATGTTGTCCCGCCCGTCGACAAACTAGGGAAAAGGGAGGTGAGGAGCCCTGGGAGAGTATACACTAGCCAGCTGGTCCTGCTCTCGTCTCTCTGTATTTGTTCCTCGATCTCCCGTCGCCGCCGATCCTTCCACTGTAGCATATCTGACGGACGCGCCGAGGACATTTAACCAAAATATTATCTTAAATAATAACTTTCATTTAAACTAAAATCAAATCTCCGTTTAAGATTTCTATAGAGAAATAGAGATAAATTAGCCCACCACATTTACCTTACGCGTAAATAGCGAACGAGGCCTAACGAGGTCAACATCAAACAAATAGTGTAGTCGGTTTGGAGCGTCTTGCAGTGAGTTAATTATTGGATTTTGTATTTTTCGGATAGGATTTTTATCAGTGTGAATGTGATAATAATAGATGTGTGTTTGTCAACTAGGAAGTGTTTAATATGTTACACAAATACATACTTTTTACATGTCTGGAGACTGGAAAATCAGTGCTATTAGTAAAGATCGCTACCACATTCCATAACTAAAGGAATAATTGATTTATACAGAAAGAGAAATAAAGGATGGAACTAAGATGTTCAGGATATAAGAGAAAAGCAGATATAAAAGCTTAAAATAAAAACCTGGAATAAAAGCCTAACAGGGGAAACTAAACTAATAAGATGTCAAAATATCTCGTGGATTTCACTACACCACTCTCTCGATCTGTATAGTACTGCTGCAGCTCAGCACGCCGTTTTTCCTCGTTTTTGGATATAGTGTAGAAACGCTTCTCCTTCGAGGCCGAGTTTCTCTGCCTCCTTCTGGTAATCATGTGGGACGGACAGCTGTGGCAACTGATTGTCCGATTGCATTCGGTAGCAGGGGTGTATTTGCTGACTTGGGCGGCACTGTAAGCCAACCCTTGCCTCAGCAGGATTATTGGGACTGCAGTACCCCATGTGACCCCCCTGAAAGCTCCGGTGGCATGTGAACAGTCCCCTACCAGTGCAGAAAGGGACAGACAGGCAGCAATTCTCAGCCACCTGACTGTAGTGTAGAGCTGATAGGGCCTAGGTCCCTGAAAAGGGAGTCCCGAGATCACTCAGAGCAACCTCCCTTCGACTTTCCACATGTGTCAAGAGCAAAGAATTGGGGGAGCTGTAATTGCTCAGAGCAGGACCCTCTCGGGGTAGGTAGGACCATGTTCTATGTTTAATGTTTTAAAAGAAAAATTCAAGTCAAAATTAATAGCCCAGGGGGTCCAACCCCCCAGAAAAGAATCTGCTACAGTTCTATTCAAAGCAAACATAAGACTCCTGAGAGTAATCAACACTCACGACGGATTCCTGACCATCATCCAAAACAATAAACAAGCCAAGAAAATCTTCAGCAACGACTCGAAAGAAAAACAAAACTTTCTGGGCTTCACCCTGGTACTCCCTCTCGAAATGAGGGCAAGACTAACCCTTGTGCTAAAAAAGACTAGAAAGACAAGTGATTACAGAAGACTCGGAAAACATAAAACTGGAAATCACGACAGCCTCACCAAACAGCATGGTGGAAGATATTTTCATTATGAAGAAAAAATGCATAACGAAAATAAGATTTTTGATTCACACAGCATCTAAGGTGATTAAAGAAAACGGCATATACCTCTCCAAACTCTATATTGCCCCATGGCAAGTAGAGTTTGAAAGATTCACCGAAATACAGCAGTGTATGAATTGTTATCGCTACGGCCATAGCAAAGTTACTGCAAGAAAGAAAAGACTAATTGCTCGGAATACAGCTCCAAGACACACATACCGCAACTGCAAATCAACCCACTAAAAATGTGAAGGCAACCACAGAACTCTATCAACCAGTTGCCCGAAACGCAAAGAAATAAAGAGGGTGCAAGAGGCTAATGACCAAAAAGAAAAAGAAAATGAACAGAAACCAATATAAGAAGCCGCTCAAGCAACAATTCAGGCCTCCCAATACGACTGGATACCCCTGATACACCAAGTAAGATAAGATATCAAACAGGACATAAAAGGAGAAAAGAACGAACAAATAATCCAGCTGGCCTTGCCAAACAACCTCTCCAAAGAGATAATGAACGTCCCTCTCCATGCTCACCTCAATCTCATCAATCCCCCCAAGGGCTTCAGGCAACATACCAAGAAAGCCCTTGCCCGCAACAACCTCCCAGAGCTCGATCTCGGACACTCGGACTCTTGGGGAATCCTAAAAACAACCCCCCCCCCCCTCACCAACACCACCGACACCACTCGACAGCTAGATCGATCAGATCCGAGATGACACAACCAGCGCACCCGTTGACAAACAGACCCCCCCCCCCAATCTACACAAACAATTGACGAGGGCCACACACCTGCCAATACACAAGCAGAAAACAAAAAATCAAACGAAACAAGCCCACAAACAAGCAACAGAAATGCAGGCATCAATCAGACCAAAACAAAAATAACACACTTAGACATAATCAAAAGACCGCCTCTTGCTGCAAACACAATAGAGACAAAGAAAAAGACCCAGGTCAAACGCAGAAAACAAAGCTACACAACAAAACAATGCAAAACCTGGCAGCCCTCTTAGATTATGGGACGGCACAGTAATAGAGGCATCCCACTACCACTGTACACCCCAAACCCACGACACTTTCCCCACAAAGACACAGCCAAAATCGGGCGCGAAATAGCGTAGGGAAATATGGTGGATTTATACTAACCCAGACTATGAAATAGTAATTACCAACGCAATCCACAAACACTTAGTTGGGGGAGAAATGGACCTATCTCACGCCCCTATCCTCAAGTACGCCAAAATAAATGATCTGCAGCCCAACATAGAGCTCTGATCCTCTATGACACTGGAGAACTCAACCAGTCTGTCTCTAGGGGGGGGGGGGGTCGAGTGTAAGACCCTTACTTCCAATCTTCCTCTCTCTCTCTGTCACCTCACTATCACCCCTGCCATATCACCCTCACCCTCATTCCACCTCACTCCATCTCACCCATACCTTTGTAACAACCATGGCCAAAATTCAGATTAAAACCCTCGTGGTCCTACCCCGAGAAACCCGAGAATCTGAGTACTCCGGTACTTCGCAATTCACGAGGGCTACCTTGCCCTCATTGAAGATGACCCGCCAAAAGCCTTTTCTCTGACGAGGTCCTCCAGTCCCTGGAGAAACATGGCTTCACCCCTATTCTCCCGGTCGAGATGAAAACCAAGCTGATTCTCGTTCTGAAGAAATTCAAACGCCAAGTAGTTAGTAAGACCGAACGTGATATCACTGATGAAATCATGGCTTCTACTCCAGATGCCAAGGTCGAGGATGTCTGTTCTTAAGACGAGCTATATGGTCAAGGCCAAGTTTTCAGACCATGCTGCAACCAAGAGGATCAAGGAGAAAGGGATTTACCTGTTCAAACTATATGTTGGCCCATGGCAAATCGAGTTTTAGAGGTTCAACCCTCTCAAACAATGCATGAACTGCTTTGGCTACGGCCACCTGAAGGCCCAGTGCAAACAAAAAAAGAAGACTGTGCTCAGAGTGCGGCTCCAGCACTCACTGTTACAGAGAGTGCAAGAGCCAAGTTAAAAAGTGCTTAAATCACGGCAGTGCTCACAGGACCTCGCAAACAGCTGCCTGATTCGTAAAGAGGCCATAAAACCCTCTCATGAAAAGTCTAAAAAGGAGAAGGAAAGAAAAATCAAACCGATCAGAAGACCAAGAGACTGTCCAGGCCACCACAAACTTGTGGAAGTCATTCATAAATCAAGTCCGCTAGGACATTAAAGACAAAAGCACGAAGGCTGGACATACCATCCACTTGGCCCTCACAAACGATCTCTCCAAAGAGAGTCTGATCATGCTTCTCCATGCACACATGCAAAACCTTATCTCCCCTGAACTGGGCTTCAGGCACCATGCCAAGGTAGCTCTTGCTCACAACAATCTACCTGATCTTGACCTCGGAGAGTCTGACTCCTGGGGGCATACTAAATGTCGTTCAACCACTTGCCCAGGCAGAAAAAGCCCCCCACAGCACCTCCTAAGCCAGCTGAGGCCCCTATCCAAATACCCATGGCACCACTTACAAAATCACAGGCACCAACACCAGCACCCCTGCCGATCCAGGCACCACCACAAGTGCTACAGCCAGCCCAGGGCCTGCCCACTCAGAGCCAAGACCCAGAAATAACATTCAAAGCTCCCTAGTCTGTGAGGCCTAAAACCCTCGAACTTGTCGGACAGAATCAAGGGAAACACTCGAGACACACCTAAAGACCTCGACACACCCGGTGCCCCACCACCCACACTAGACATGGCTAACTATAAGAAAACCTTTTTTGACGACAAAGGAATTGAACGTCTTACAGAGGGACTGTCACAAGTCTAGAATACCTTGGAGTCAGACTCTTCGCAAAAGATCCGGCAAAATACGAATACCCTGATAGATTTGAAATTGGCCAAAAAAATCAAAATAAAAAATAAAGTGGTTATTAACGAAGGAGAATACCCACATAGTCATGATCAAGAAAATACACAAATACCCTAAGAAGGGCAACCTCCGTGTTACCCACGGAATGATTGAGCCATGAGACAACATAGACCAAATAAACAGCAGGTACCTCACTGCATAACAACACAATACATGTGGTACACCATACACTACACTCACGACTCACAATCATTCAACACAACGTACTACACTGGACAACACGTAAAAATGAACTCTGCAACACATACAGCAAACACGATCCACACATTCTCATAAACAATGTAGTAATGTAGGCAGAGATTTTGCCTCATACATACAACATGGCAGACTGATACACCTCGGCCCTCACACACCTACCCACATTGCCTACAACACAGCAACACCTGAATTTGTCTTTGCAAACCACAGAGCTCGCTTACACGACCACATAACAACCGACGATGTAACATCCAGCGACCACCTTCCGGTTATCATAACACTCTCCACAAACCCTATTATGATCCCAACACAACCCCGAGAATCTCTAGAACATGCAAACTGGGAGGGCTTCAGACAAGCACTTGAAAACACACATGTAACTGATCTCGTGGGGCAACCCACACACACAATAAACACCCACCTTGAACAGTGGTACGCAGACATACAGACGGCCCGCAAGGCCAACATACCCAGAACATATAAAACTATTCCTCACTACAGAGAAACACATCGTCTTAGATTGCTTAAAATACAATACAGGCACTTACACGAGTTCTCACTTACACAGGGGCTGGGACGCACAACTACGCACACGTTACAGAGAACTCAGGATGCAAATAACATACGAGATTAAAGTAATCAACAAACACCACTGGGACACACTAGCGCAAAGACTATGTCAAAAGACTAAAGATCCCAAGGCTTTCTGGAGCTCCTCCAGATCCAGAAGGCTAATGGGGTCGAACAAACAAACGACATTCCTATACAAAGCACATCAACAGAAGGTAGACTCGGTGGAGTAGATGGAGGCTCTCCACCAGGGGTTATGGCAACAGAACTTCCGGATCTCTCCCGCCGAGAACGCCCGCTTCGATAACATCACAGAGACCCGAGGTCACACACTAACTACAACACAGAACCATAATTCTCCCAGAAAACATCATCAGACTAAACAATCTTACAGAGGATAGTCCCCTCTCTACACTAATCACTCCAGAAGAAATAACAAACACACCAAAAACACAATACCAGGAGCAAGTATATAAACAAAACAATCATCGAACATCTGCAACCTACGATGATCCGCTGGCTACGCCACATTTTCAGCGCGAGTTTGACTACAGGATATTTCTCTGACAAATTCAAACATGTAACTATCACCCTTATTGCGAAGTCAGGCAAGTCAGCACATGAGGTGGAGAATTACCGCCCCTTGCTGGTAGTTCCCGGAAAACTGCTGGAGAAGCTTATCTTATGCAAACGATAAGACGCAGATAATCTCACACCCTTCAAAGTCACAACACATCATGAAACTAACACAACGAGCTATACAGAACATCAACACCTTTGAGCACCAACGGAAAATAAAGACGAACATAAACAAATTGAAACTCATGCACATTGCACGCAGAGTCGCACAACCAATCACTGTAGACAACATCTACATCCCTTACACAAACAGAACAAATATACTTTGTCCTATGTAGCGGCCGTATAAGAAGGAAAAACTCTCGCAAGATAAGGAAATAGCTCACTGCCACCACCCATTTAGTTTACGTATGGGAACGTTAATGGTTGTGAGGTGATAGTGTAAAGGAAGAGTGTAGGGAACGGAAAGATAGGGAGTGTATGTGTGTGTGAGAGAGAAAGAGGTGTGTACATGTAGTGTGCGAGACTACGGTAGACGTGTTCTGAGCCGAGAGGAGACGTGTGCGGGGGAAAGATCTCCCGGACGCAGATTGGTCCTGCAATGCTTATACGTATTATGAGACAGGTCTGGTCATATCTTCCTTTTACAAACCTTGAGCCTTACTCATCGATTACAGTACTGCGAGGGGTCTTTCTAAACAATCTTAAAATATTATTCATTTATCCAAACAAAACCATAAGAACATTAAGAACACATAAAACTAAAACGGACTTGAACATAAAACAGGCGAACATGAACATAAAACACCAACGTAAAACTAGAACAAACACGGACATAAAACACTAAAAATGAACTTGAACGAAAACACCTACGTAAAACTCACTAAAACACAAACGTAAAACACACTAAAACACAGGCTTAAAACGAACGTAAAGAAAAGCTAAAACTGATTAAAAAACACGTAAACGCAAGGACACATTAAAATACTTAACGTGAGAGGCACCGGTCTTATAAAATCACGAGCTTTATTAAAAAATCACAAATATCTCCTGATACCTAAATAGAGATAAAGCTCGCGACTAACAGCTGTCGAGGAGGCCCATTCCGGGGTTCCTCAAGCGACCTCCTCCAGTCGTGACCCAAGGACCAATCCCCTTATTCTTACCTCTCATGTATCTTTTTGGCTCGGTGGCGCGAAAATGTAATTAAGGAACCGAATCTCTCAAGTTATTAAAAAACAGCATTAGAATATTAAAATTAATCAAGTAAATACGTAACAGGATCCCAAAAGAACTTAAAATAATGAATAGTGAATTAAAAGATAAAACGTGATTATTCCTTGTTCACTTTTTCTGCCAATTCTTTAATGTATATTGCAGTTCCTTGCATTTAGGTGTGGAAGGGTAAAAACACATTTAAAAAGAACATTTAATACAAATAAAACAAACAAAATAAAACAATAAAAGGGAGGAGGAGGAATGGCCGCATTTTCTTTCCCTTGTGCCCCGTTTTCTATGCAGGCGCGTAGCCTCGGGGCGAATTCGCGGCATCCTCAGCCCGCGGAGATAAAAAAGTTGGTAGCACTGCCTTCCGATATATATTTTTTTCGATTTTCTTCATGCCTGCGAGAGAGTGATAGTGAGAGGGGGTTTTGATAACTTATTTACGTCATGGTCACGGCGAAAACCCATGATTCACGACACCTACAAGGGTATCACATCGCACGTCACACAGACAATCTCACAAGCACGCTTAACACTCACCAAACTCCGACGCTTCTCATGATGCACACCACGAACGAAACTCAGACTTTACCAAACTATTGTCAGACAAATTCTAGAATATACAGCTGTACCCCAAAGGACTGGCTAATCTACGCAGCACAGCAATAATTATATCGATAACAAACTGAGCGAGCTTCGGCTCTGCCAGCCACACCTGCCGTTACCTGACAGGTACATGCGTGCAGCGCAATCACGGTAGCCAATCACGGGGGAGAGAGGGCTGGCCACCTTGCCGCGACTCATAGGTATATATTCGTCATTGAAGTTACCACGCCTTCGGTGTACACACTTCACAGTCCCTCTCCCCTGTGGTGTACAGAGAGAGATCACCCAATTGGCGTGGCATTATTGTCACCCACTTGGCGTGATCCTCCAGAGCAAAAGCCACCAGACTTGAGCTTGATTGTGATACTCTTTGACAACAAACTACACAGAGAGCTCCGCCAATTTCTCGTGGTTCGCCGCGACAATTGGCCAGGCCTTCTCTTGTAGTAAGTGCCCCACTACCGCTCCCTTGGAGAGCGAGGTTACAAACCAGGTCTGGACCCTCTGGTCCTGGACATAGTTTGTGGCCACGCACCAAGGGCGACTTTTCGGTGCCTAACTCTTGCCCTCTCCTTCTGACTTCCTGGTGCAGCCTGGGCCTGCGGGAAACGTCGATTTCCAACATTCGCCTGGGCTGCGGTGACGTGATCACACCCCCCTTGTAGCAGGATTGGGGTACAGAGCGTTTACCACACCAAAACTCCGAGTTCAGCCCAACCAGGGGGATCTCCTGTCCTGTGGTGCTGAGGGGTTGAGTGTAGGGATCAGAGCTTTTTTTGAGGCCCTACTTAAGACCTCACCCTGAGAGTAGGTATAAGGATAATCCCCGAAAGGGGACCAATCTGTTTCCAACTCTCTAAAAGACCACAAAATGAATCTGAACATGGTAGTCACCCTGGAGCCTTTCAAGGTTGCAGGGGGGGGGGGGGCGAAAGAAAAACCAAAAGCAGGCCGAACGTGTCCAGCCTGCTGAACCGAGCAAGGACAAGACAGAAACACCAAACACAAAGTCTGTCCATTCACACCAGACTGAGGGAATCCTGAACTCCCCTCAGAACTCCCTCAGTCAAGAAGGGGCTCCAGCTGAACCAGCTAAACCAGCTGCCCCAACTTCTAAAGGCCTTAAACCCCTGCAAAGGGGAGGCATGAAGCGACGAAGGGTGGAAACTGACTCTGAAGAAGAAGGTTTAAAGTACAAAAAAAAACTGAAGACTTCGACAATGCATACTAGCTGGTATGGGCACTGGAGAAGGAAAGAAACGTCAGACTATCAATCCGAATCTCTAGAGATGAGGGCATGATCATTGCCCCCAAAGACAAAGCCACCATGAACTTCTTGCAGGAAATCAAGGTGCTAAAAGACTGATCTCCCAAGTCCAAAATGGTGCTACTTGGCTTCCCACTAGGGTTCGACGTGGAGGTGATCACGTCTCTCCCACAAGTGGTGGAGGCTTCCCGCATGACCAAAGGGAAGTCTCCAACCAGACAAGTCCTGGTTATCCTCAAGGGAGCCCCAATCAACACCCTTGATCTGGGTAACTGGGGCTCATACAAGCTCAGGATATATGTGCCAGAGCCCTTGAGGTGTTTCACGTGCCAGAAATTTGGGCATCACCAGGCCAACTGCAAGGCCAAAGCCAAATGTGGTGTATGCAGCGAGGCACACGAAACCGAAGTGTGTATCAAGGCACACAAAGATGGCCAGAAGGACACAACAGCCAAGTGTCCAAACTGTGCCAAAAAGCATCATGCCTGGAGCCTGGCTTGCTCTGTCAGGAAACAGGCAGTGATTAAGAAGCAGGAGCTAGCCAAAAAGCGTCCTGACTTTGTCCCTGCGCCCCCAGGCACCTACGTCTGGGGCAAAAACAAAAAAACAAATCCAAAAATCAAAGACTCCCCGACCTCCTAAGAGGAAGGAGTCGCCCCCACAGCGAAAATTGGATACCTTTAACAGAGAGGAATTCCCCAAGCTTGCTAGTGGCATAACCACAGCAATGGTCCCCCCAGTAGATGATAATCTTTTCTTTGACGAGAAAGATATGACTCTCCTGTTGAGTGCTTTAGTTTCTGCAGTAACAACAGCCTTGGGGAGGACCAGTGAGGAGGCGGAGAAAGCAGTGCAGGTCGCAATGACAGCTATGACCCAAACTGTGGCAGCTCTGAAGGGAAGGAAGCTAGAAGCCTCCAAACCGATAACTAGCAGTGCTCCCCTCCCTAAATCCTTGGATGGCAGGCTAGCTTCGGGAGAAGCATTACGTGAAACCCCAGCTAGTCTGTCAGGACAGGCTGAAACTGTGCAGCAGAAGCCCCCACTGCAGGCCGAGTCTGTACAGCCAAAGTCTCGTCCCCTGACCCGAGGTGGCACTTCCAACCTAGGCTTTACACCCCTCGGTAGAGCCTTAACCGGAGTGTCTGACTTAGAGGTTGTACAATCCTCAATCAACTAGGATCTGTATTTATCTGATGCCACCAGCACTGGGTCATTTCAAGCTGAAGCAAGTGACTCTGAGTAACCATCATGGCACACAATCTAAGCATTCTGCAGTGGAATATCTGTAGCTATTAAAGCAAAACTCCTTTCTCCAGTCAATTGTGCGAGCAAGGAGCATTGACGTCGTCATGCTCCAGGAGACACTAACTATGCGATCCGTGTGCTTCTCAGGATATCATGCCTTCACCACTCCAAACCTGGATGGTGCTAGAGGCCTGATGACCCTGGTAAAAGAAGCTATCCCGTGCTCCTTAATAGCTAACCCGCCGCACTGTGGAGATGGTGTTGAATCTCTTGCTGTTGAGATTCAGCTACCTGGGGGCCCTATAAAAATATATAATATTTATAGCAAACCACTGTGTGAGAGCTTAGATCTGAACCAGGTCTGTGCTACTGCAGCACAAGACCGAGTGATCATAGGGGAAGACTTCAATGCACACATAGCCTTGCTGAATCCCCGCAAAAGGCCGAACGCGGCAGGCATTCACATAGCAGAAGTACTTGAGACATTCCCTGAGATCGCTCTTCTCAACACCAAAGAACCAACGCATGTGAAGGGAGGGTTCTAGACCTCACCTTTGCCACTGCAACAATGGTGGAGAGAATTCGGTGGTGTGTCGATGATACGGTTACTAGTGATCACTACGGCATAGTCACCACACCAATGGATGCAGGTCCAGCCCAAAGACCACATCACATTCCTAAATGGAAAACAGACAAGGCCAACTGGTTTGCCTTCCAGGAAGGCTTGGCTCGATGTCTGAAAGACAATTAACCCAATAACAATAATGAAAACGTGGATGTGCTAGAGGCAAGGCTAATCCAGGCCATAAACCAGGCAGCCTCACAAACCATCCCCAAAACTCTCCCATGGTCCAGAACTCACAAAGACGCCTGGTACTATAATGACGAGATCAAAGAGGTCAACCACAGGGTTAATATGTGTAGAATAAACTTCCGACGGCAAAGATCTCCCGACAATCTGGCCCTGTTGAGGGAAGCTGTCGTGGATGCCAAGGAAACTGCCAACAGAGTAAGGCAGGAAAAATGGCTGGATTGGTGCCAAACTTTTGAGCACCAGACCAGCCTTACAGAGTTGTGGAAACGGGTCAGGCAAGCGACAAGCCGCCAAGCCCCGAACTGCACTCATGACCCACAATCAGAGGCAAACAGATTGGTGCTTGAGTTCTCTGCCAGAACCAGCACCAACAATCTGCCTCCAATGATGAGAGAAAAACAACAAAACTTAAATCCAGAGACTTGTTCTCATAAGAGACAAGGCACTCGAAGCTGATGAAACGGTGCCTTGCTCTCTCTTAGGGAACTAAGAAAATCATACAAATCCAGTTCTGGGTCAGCACCGGGATCTGATGGGATCTCTCACCCCATCATTTCGCATCTAGGCCTTGCAGGAGAACTTGCATTCTTGCAGGTTATCAACTGGCAAACAGCCACGGTGCCCCAAAGCTGGAAACAAGCCACAATAGTTCCCATCCCAAAACCAAAGGAGCCTGGCAAGTACTGTCCCATCTCTCTTCTCAGCTGCCTGGGTAAAACAGCTGAGAAGATGGTACTCAACAGGCTCCGATGGAAAACGGGTCCCCCTCATGAACACCTGCACGGGTTCACAAGGGGTAAGAGCACTGCTCATAGCATTTCCACACTCTTAAGCACAATCTGCACCTCGCCCGCCGTGGTTGTCTTCCTTGACCTGGAGAAGGCTTTTGAACTGGCAAGTCTGCTTGCCATTCAAGAGACCCTAATCCACAAAGGAGTCAAAGGCAGACTCTTGGCTTGGATAGCTGACTATTTTAAAAATAGATCAGCAAATGTCAGATTTCAAGGCCACCTCTCACAGCACATGCCACTTGAAAATGGAACTCCTCAGGGAGGGGTTCTTAGTCCAGCCCTGTTTAATACCCTCATGTCCAACATACTCGACATTCACCTGCCAGAGGGATGCAAGATCATCTCTTATGCAGATGACTTGACAATCATAGCCTCTGGCAATCACTGCCTTACTAGAGCTCAGCGTTGTCTGAACCTGGTGTCTGAAGAGTGTTGTAGGACGGTTCTAAAAATATCAGCAGCAAAATCCAAAGCAATGGCTCTGAGAACCAATGTCAGAAACAAAAAACTCACTATACAGGGTATGGATCTGGAATGGGTGAAGGACTATCTATACCTTGGTGTATGGATAGGACACACACTCACTTTCAAAAAGGAGATCCAATACCTGATTGACAGAACCAAGGAAAGACATGACAGGGAGACACATAGGAGCAGGACACAAAGATCATTCTATGTACATGCTGTCCGTCCTATTATTGACTATGCATCTGTCGCCCTCATTGCTTCCAGCACAACATTAAAAGAAAAACTGGAAACAATACAAAACGAAGCAGCCGGGATAATTCTAGGTGCACCTAAGTGGACAAAGGTCATCAACCTCCTCATGGAAGCTGATTTACCGTCCATGGACACTAGAATTGATCTAATGGCAGCATAGTTCCTTTCCAAAGTCCTGCAGGCACCCACAAACTCCTATTTAAGACAAAGAGTTCTCAGACGCCTACAACAAGATTACCAGTTGTTTGCGGACAATTCCTGGCTCACACATACAGCCAGAGTTTTGATATGCATTCAGCTAAAAGATTCATTGCTTGCCAAGGGTATGGACTCCCCTCACCCTGATTACAAAGAACCCCCGCCGTGGGCAAACGAAATGATCTAATTCTCAATTCTAAATCTCACAATGAGAAAAGATCAATATTCCATGCCTACCCTAAAGGCACAAGCACAAAGGGTCATTGAACAAATAACTCCGCCGGATAGTATAACTTACTACACGGACGGATCCGTGGATCCAATAAACCATACTGCAGGCGCTGGCTTTGCAAGAAAGGATACCACAGCATCCATTAGGGTCACTGACAATGCCTCAACGCTTCAGGCTGAAACGGTTGCGATCATGGAAGCATTGACACACGTCCCTGAGAGGAGGGCACGTTGTCATTCACACAGATTCAAGAGCAACTATTGACAGCTTACAGCATAGCATGCCCCCAGATAACGTCTACCTCTTGACAACAGTACTAAACATAGCCCAAAGAATCCTTAGTCAAGGTAGAAGAATCATCATAAACTGGGTCCGAAGCCACATAGGCATACAAGGAAACGAGCTTGCTGATAAACTAGCCGAAAAGGGCAGGGGTATGCCCCCATCCTCCATGATCGTTAAACCCAGCCGAAGGGGACTGAGCCAAGGTACCAAAGCTGCAGCGTGTGCAGTCCTCCAGGGAGCACATAGAGAAAACATCTTAAAATCGCTCGCTGCCAAGTGGTACTCAGAAGCTTCAGGCTATGAGCCACTGGTCCTTCCTCCAAACACAAAAAGAGGTACCGAAGTCATACTATTCAGACTAAGACTAGGTTACCAATGCGCTTGGCAAATTATTGACAATGAGACTGCGAGGTTATGCAAACACTGCGGCGAGCCTAACGCCACCCTGTTACATTACTTGCAGAATTGTGTACACACACAATTTCTGAGGCAGGGACCACCCACCACAGCCGCCGGGCTGGTAAAAAGGGTCTGTAACATGCTTTCTCCATGGCAGCTGGATCGCTTGCTTGCAATCCAGCCACCGCGATAAGCATGCAGTTCAAAGAAAACATCTGAGTTAACTAGAAATAGTTAACACAGGCCGGGCCACTCCAGAGAAAAGGCCCGGGCGAAGCATGACTTCGCAAATCTAACTGAACTGTACCACGCCTTACTATCTTGTGTTGGTAAGACCATGAAGAGAGCGATTTTGAACAGACTACATCACATCATTCCCAGACTTCATCCAGACATTTCTGCATACCAAAAGGGTGTAGGCACTGGTGACAACGTTATCCTTTCATTAGTAGACAGGCAGGACAGTGCAGTTTTTTTTAGACTTGAAGAAAGCCTTCGAATTGGCCAATAGGGACGCCATTCTCTCCTTGTTGGCCAGCAGAGGCATCAGTGGGAGACTCCTGGGCTGGCTCCAAGACTATCTCACTGACAGACAAGCCAAAGTCAGGTTCCAGAGCCAATTATCTGACCTGTATACCCTAGAAAATTGTATACCACAGGGAGGACTTCTTAGTCCATATTTATTTAATATCCTCATAGCAAAGTTGATGGACATCACCTTCCCTGACAAAGTTCAGTTACTTGCCTATGCTGACGACATCCAGCTAGTTGCTACAGGTCCTCACAGATATGTCGATGCACAATCTGCATTAGGTCTCAAAGTCAATCCTAACAAATCAAAGGCACTTCAGATCAAATGCCTCGGTATTCATTTTAACTCCGTGCTCTCTGCCACCACACAATGCTACCTTTACGACAGAACAAAATACCGTCTCAACAGTACTCCAAAAGCTTACATCTAGTAAATTAGAGGCAGGTTTTAGTTTGCTTATTTTATACCCATGCAATTAGGTCGCTTGTTGACTGTAGCGTACCAGCCCTAATATCAGTGAAAAGGATGGATGGATGGTCTCTTTAGAGACCATCCAAAATAAGGCAATGAGATCCATTATTGCTGCCCCAATGTGGACAAGACTAGCTGACTTGCGGGTTGATTCCTTTTTACCATCTCCTCACACCAGAATCAGATAAATTGATGTCACGTGTTCAAAGATGATAACACGTTCCAGGCCTTCTCCTTTAAAATCCATTAAGAGGGCACTCCAAGCCCCCAACATGCACAGAAACCTCAGATGGCACAACCTACTAGTTGAGGCCCTTAACTTTTTCAACATAGCACGTACTATCACAACCAAGGGAACTGACAGCTCTAACCCACACTACCACCCTTAACCAGCTTGGAAGGACCAAACCATCCAGTTTCATACTGACTATATCTACAACAAGGGCACTCTGTACTCCTGCCATGGTAGCACAACTAGTGGAAACCATAGATGCTCTCAAGGCTGATATCACTCTTAATTTTCACTGATGGTTCAGTCGACCAAACGACTCAGGACGAGCTTGTGCAGCTTTCGTCACTGAGAGCCAAGGGACTGCACACCGTGTCTCAGATGGGGCATTTTCATTACAAACTGAAATTTATGCAATCGAGATGGCGCTTAAGCACACTATCAATACTGAACACTACCCCCCTTCTTGCTCTCTCTATTTCTTTCTTTCTGTCTTTATCTATTATCTCTCTCTCTCTCTCTTTCTCTCATTCTCGCATTCCCTTTCTCGCTCCATTATCCACATCTTCACAGACTCTCTTTCAGCCATGCAGACACTTCAAGAAGATTAATTCACTGACAATATCAGACTCGTGACGACTATCTTCTTCCTCATTCAACAATTAGAACATAGGAGCCTCACCATTTGGTGGATCCCTAGCCACTTTAACATCTCTGGAAATGATTCAGCTGATGCTGCAGCGAAGAATAACTTAAGATACACTTCTGTCACAGGACGCATACCGCCCAGTTTCATCCAGCTCAAAAGACAGGTCAGAAAAACATCCTATGAAGTTCTACTCAGAACACAGGGTATGGCTGACTGCAGGATCCCCATCAGCAAAGTGGTACCAAACAGATACTAACTACGATCCACCTTTTTCAATAACCACTCTCACCAGACATGCAGCTGTAATCCTACACAGACTCCACTTAGATTACAGATTTAATTGGGAAATTGAATCCAGACTGCCCAAGAAATGTCATTTAAATGTCATTTGTGTGATCCAGTTACAGAAGAGCCACTAATCCATTACATATTGGACTGCCCCAGTATTCAGCAACTTAGACCTCAGACCACAGCCCAAATCACAGAGATCATTGTCAATATGCTCCTATCGCAGCAGTGTCTCATTGACATACTTAACATATGTGATGCCCTACACGTCCTTACGAAGGCCGCTCCACCGAGATAAATACTTCGTTTTTAATCAAATAATATATAATAAAAAAAGGAATAAAAAAATCCCTATCCCACCAGATAGGTATCACCAACCCTTTTTCACGTAACTCATTCTGGGTGGCATTAGCATAACCCAGGCTAGTCATGCTCCATCCATCACCCTGCATGACTGGAAAATGTACTACCAACAACAACAATGTTACCATGATCAACATTCCAATAAAACCAAACATCTCTCCCAGAACTCCATTCAGCTCTGCGCGAGCTGCCTCACCAACGTCGTCTGCAAGCTTCTCGGACCCTTTTAACGGGTGCCGCCTTCGATCGTTCTCCTCTCCTTGTTCCTTTGATGTTGTCTGCGGTCGCCGGGGGATGGTCACTCCCGATGAACATCTCCGGCTCCTGCTGCTCTCTGTGCTTCGTGGGCGACGATTCTCCCGCGGGGTCAGGTGCTTCGCCGATCCTTGGCAGTGTCCCGGCTCTCGTGGGTTCATTCTGGTGCTGCTGTAGCCGACACCCGCAACCTGCAGCGTGGCATACTTCCCCCAGGTTGGGTCCAGGTCCACAGCCTGCCCTCTCGCCCTCACCATCAGCAGCTTCTCGACGACGCATACCGAGACCTGGTTGACCACGGACACCTCACGGTTCGCCCATTGTGCTTCGCAGGCTCCCCTCGTTCCCGGGTAGCTGGCACAGCTCAGACCCACTTAAGCTCCGGCGCCTAGCCCGAATTCCCTGACCTGCTACAGGAATCGTTTTCTCCAAAATATTTAGAATTTACACCGTTTGGTGGGACCTCACTATCCTCAGAAACCATGTTATAAATAGTTTTGATAATGACCGCAAAATTCATTGGCAAAATTTAATTAAACAAACAGAATCGATGCGAGTTCGCAATTAACGGGAATTTTGGCAAAAGATTAAACAATTAAAAGGCAGTAACTTCCCTCCCTTCAGTCACCTCCTCAAGGACAACACTCAAGTTTCAGATCCCGTGGATGTTATCAAAAATTTTTCGTGATCACTGGCAAACTGTATTCTATCCTCATGAACCACATCCCTTTTTTAATGAACATTTTCAATCCATCAACACCTAGAGCCAAGAACACAGGATAGAAACAGAGCCAGAGCCAATTATCCACATGGAAAGGCTGGACGACACATGCGAACTCCGTGCTCCCATCTTGCTGGAGGAGATTAAACAAATAATAAAGAGGTTTCCTCGTAAGGCTAGAGTACTCCAGCGCCTTCATCCAGGGACGGAGGAGCGGGATAGCCCGTGATCTCTTTTTGTCTGGACTGGTCTGAGGAGATTGAGCCAGCTTTCTGAGCTTGGCAGCGTCTTCTTTTCCTTTGTGCACTCTCTCACTTCCTTCTATCTTTCTCGCTCTCTCCTCCCATGTTTTATTTGTTTGTCATTAATTTAACCACTTAGCATGGTTTTAACTCCCCCGAGAAATGGCCAGCCACGCTGTGCGCGAGGGAACACCCCGAGGCCCGCCACATCACGATGTGACGGGCCCCGAGATGTCCTTGGCTCGGCTCATTTCTCCTGTTTCGTGTTTGTTTGTTTTTTAATGTTTTTAATGTTCATTTTAACGTTCACTTTTATTTCATTTACACGTTTAATCATTATTTTTAATGCATGTAGTTGTTTCTTTTACACTGTAGTTTAAACTTGTTTGTGTTTAAGTTCTTTTAAGTTCGTTCTCGTTCTCCAACGGAACTTTTAACCTCCCCAATAAACAACTACCCTCCGGTAAACCCTATCCTCCCTTTTAATTAACTTCCCCTTCAACCCCTTTCCCTGTGTGACGGTATCTTCGACCTCATCTCCCACCTCATTTCCCTCACATCGCGTAAGCGTCCCACATCCTAATCCTTACCCTCATCTCACTGGTTCTGGATTCCCGACACGTGGCATCAGCCGCTCGTACCCGTGCCATGACCGCGGCTCCTATGACGGAAGGAGTGCCAGCGCGCGAGCCGGGGAGGAGGTGCCACGCCCACAGGTGATAATCCACCCGTGATGTGGCCGCCCGAGCACATCTCCCCGGAAGTCCCGCCGCCGACAGAGAGAAATCTCTGATCGACGCAAGCGGGGGAGATAGACTCGTTGCGGTCGCATCCGCTTTCATCCTCCTTTCATCCTCGCAGTCTCGAGGTTAGCCGAGGGCACCACTGTTGCCATGGGCGATAAGTCCGTGCACGATGGAGCCGCAGATGGCGACTCCAGTCATCTATCCCCCATCTATTACCCCGCATGCTGGGTTAAGCCCCGGCTCTTTCTCTCTTACTAAATCATCCTTTCTATCCCCTCCTTATCCTTCCCCTCTCCCTCCTTCGATTTCGATTTTCGCCGAGTTCAGCACTCACGATCCTCCAGCAGAGCAAGACACAGCAAGCAGCAACAAGGCCTACCCAGCCTTAGCCGTCGGGGGAGCCGCCCCGGTCCCAGATTCACTAACGACGTACGATGGTAAAATCACTGGTAACTATAGTTACCATGGTAACCAGACAGCGGTGGTATTCACTAACAACTTGCCATCGGAGGTACCATGGTAAATTTTACCAGTGGTCAGAGCACTGGTAACTTCTTGGAAGACGATGTGTTATCTCGTCAAAAAGTCAATATCTAATCAAAGTTTTAGGTTTATTTTTACACCTAATGTAACTAATATGTTAGCAAACACATATCGCAATACAGGCATTGTGAAGAAATACAAATTTCACGTGAAATTAGCGAGAATAAAATCCACACAAATTCTCGTAAACTTATAGGCCTATATCATACTAGAATACATGGAGTCGATAGATAAGTGAACTCTTAAAGAATTCTTCTCTGACATGATTATTACAAATGATGGTAATTTTCTATATTACCTTCGCCACACCGATATCGACGATTTTGGTATCGTTGGATTCCTGTCACTCTGCACAATCCAAATATGCAGGTTTTATTGCACGGAAACCCCCCGTTAGCGGCAAACTTGGGCATTATATCGGGGGCGACGATGTCGGAGCGGCGGTCGGAGCAGCGGACGTAATATAGTAATTTTGACGATTTTGGTATCGTTGGATTCCCCCCCAACCCGATAACCTACAATAACCTAGGATTTTTAAGATACTAACCTGATTGATAAGTGCCGCCGATAGTAGAGAGGGTGCTCCCTTCACGCAGAATCTCATCCTGGCTTGTTGCTACCTCGCGCAGAAAATCTATCTCGGAGTAGGAGCACCCTTCACACACTGTCATCGCGGCGGCCATGGCGAAGTACTGAATGCGACGGTTATTTCGGTTTGGATTTCGAAAATCGTGGTTCCAGGGGACGGGAAACTCGACCTTGAGGCCATCGGCGTAACATCGAGAGAGGCGGAAAACCCGCCGACGAGGGCGCTCGTCTGTTCATGGTATACCCCGTTCATCCTGATTATACTCCAATCGTGTCTGTATACAATGCTGACTATGTCAAGGTTAGTATGCTGATTCAGTGGGAATGTTACGAGGTAACTATAACACGTCCGCTGCTCCGAGATCGACGATAATTTTGTAACGCTTTAGCCTGCCGGGAATACTGGGTAGAGGTTTTGTTTCCTCGGCGGGGGTTGAGGGGCGGTAGCCCCCCAAGGGGGGGACGCAGGGGGTACAGCCCCCTGCAATGGAAAGTCATGTTTGTTATATCATTAGTGTTATTTTACCCCTATACGTCCGCCGCTTTGCGATCGACGAGAATTGTGTAACGCTCTAGCCTGCCGGGAATACGTGGTGGAGGTTTTGTTTCCTCGGCGGGGCTTTCCTTAGGGGGGGTCGCAGGGGGCGCAGCCCCGTGCAATGGAAAGTCATATGAATAACCATGGTTATTTTCACTGTGGGTTATATTATTAGTGTTATTTAACCTCGATTTTCTCTAGAACCTTCCATGCCCTCCCTTGCAATCGGGGCCAAGTTTCTCGCTAACGGGGGGGTTTCCGCGCAATAAAACCTACATATTTGGAATGTGGACAGTGAGAGGAATCCAACGATACCAAAATCGTCGATATCGGTGTGGCGAAGGTAACATAGAAAATTACCCAAATGGTATAGAAAAAAATAGCTTGCTGATATATAAACTGGCAATATCAACGCTAAACGAGTATAGCAATTTCTGTCTGTCGGCATTTTGACAATAAACTCCAAAGTGCATGGGCAAGAATAAGCTTTAAATATTTCCTTTGACAACAGATAGCGATTACTAAAAATTTTGATCCGGTTCTTTGTTAAACAATGATGAAAAATAATCAATCAATAAAAACTGTTTGGACTAATATTCATAATATATTAATAATAATATTTATTGATATAATATTAATAAGTGTTTGTATTGGCTCCTATCTATACAGTAAAAATATATCCCATATGATGGATATGATCAAATAAATTCATTCATTTTTTCTACATGTACTTGAATAATACTTTAGCTTTGAAGATCATTTTAAAAATCTTGCTGTGTATAGTTCTGTTTACATATGTGATTGGCCGAAGGAACCTAAAAAATTATGTATGGCGCTCGCTGATTGGTGGAATTACTTTACTAGAGCCCTCTGTTGGCTATCATTAGAATGAGTCGATTTACGATTGAACTCAGCATATCCAAATTACCATTTCTTCGTGAATCCCAAGTTGCCATTACTGGTATATGCAATGGTAAATGACCGCTGGCAAATGCGTTACGATCGTATGTTAGTGAATCCCGCCCCCGGCTCCCCCTGTCGATCTCTAGCAACCAGCCATACCTGTGGGGCACTCACACCCACACACAAAAGCTCCTTAAAGAGATGATTAACACCAGTCTATGGCGGATGCAAATCCATTGCCATACTGCCTTCTCGTCGGCGGTCCGGGAGCGAGACCATCTACGGCGCCTTCTTCACCCCCTTCTCTTCGTATTGGGGAGCGCCAGCTAGTACGACCAAGGCTGGCCACTTTCCCACTTGGTACGAAGCGCCATCGACCAGGCGTCGGGGCATATCTATGCTTACTGCAAGGGACTTGGAACTTAAGATAATCTTAGCACCATCCACAGCACCCTTGATGGAAAAGATGGACTTGCAGTCTTCCTAGACCTAGAGAAGGCCTTCGAACTTGCGAGACGAAAAGTCATTATACAAATCCTTGCCTCCTGAGGTGACTCCGGCAAGATACTCTCCTGGACTAATGACTACCTTCTCCATCGTAAGATTTTACGGTTTTGGAAATGGAACCCCCCCCCCCCATGGAGGGATTTAAGTCCCTTCTTGTTAAATCTCCTGATAGCAGAACTCCTTTCCATACAGCTACCTACTGCCACACCTGTTCGCCTATGCTGACAACCTCTAGTTGATCGCCACTGGCGCATCTCGATTTCCACATGCTCAGCAAGCTCTTGACCTAATAACCAGTGTGTCACACCCTAGGACTTAAGCTAAACTCAGACAAGATGAGGGCTCTCCAAATCAGACGCTGCATTCCTAACCACCACTTGTACATAGAAACCAATAAGATAGAATAGGTCACTTCTCACAAATGTCGTCAGAATGATTCCTCCTCACAACTAAAAAACCTTTTGGACATTACCAAAGCTAGAATTAAAGTCTTACGACGTCTCACCACAACAAGACTAGGCGCTGGCTTCCATGTCCTAAGATCCTTCTATGTACATGCCATCTGGTCGCTCATAGACTACAGTTCCAAAACAGGTGCATGTGTGTCATCCTCGGTGCACCTAGGTGGACATGCCTCGTAAACCTGCGTCTGGAGGCCAAGTCAATTCCCCTACAAACAAGAATTCAGCAGATTGTAACAGGTCATGTGTGTAAGATTCTCTACGAGGAATCCTAGCCATCCCTCAAGCCCCTCATCGCCGCGTCCTTCCCTGGCATCATGAAGTCCATCAATGCATCAACTCCATGATCCTCCCTCTGGCTCTAATGTCCCGTGGCATCGATGCACCACATCATGGGTATGAAGAACCCAATCCCTGGGAACCATCACTCACAGCCTTCCTCACCAACAGTCTCCCGAGAGCTAAGGTAAACTGCTCTCCGACTGACCTCCAGAAACTATGAGAGACCATTTTTTCAATTGAGAATGACAGAGACACGGCTGTCATCTACACTAATGGGTCTGTAGATCCAGAGTCAGGCAGAGCTGGAGGTGCATTTCTTTGCAACGACCATGTACAGGCATCGAGGCAGCAACGATTCCTCCATTCTCCAAGCTGAACTCCCTCTCTGCTATACAAACTTTACAAAAACAGGCTCACTTACACGTGTATTTAGTTATATCCTCTTTGTTCAAGTTACAACAGTTGACACAGCAGTTCAAGACGGTCCGATTAATGTGGATTCCTAGTCACATCAGATTAGAAGCAATGGCCGTCGACCTAGTCGACGTTGCAGCCAAAAACAGCCTACATCAAACTCACATCCAGCTAATCAAACCAAGCATCAGCCAGATTAAAAATAAAGCCAATATTATAGCCACTCACAAAGCACTAGTCCAACACCAAGTCTGGGTTCAAGCTGGAGCTACTACGGCTAACTGGTATAAAACTGCCACTGAATACAACAACATCACCATATCCCGTTCAGTATCAAGAAAAGATGCAGTTATCATAAACAGGCTACGACTAGGATACCCTTGTAACTGGGAGATTGGCGAACGAGTACCGAAAGAGTGCATTCATTGTCAGGCAGTGGTGAGCCATCCACTCAACTCATCAGACCACACCTTCAGGGATGTACCAGATATGGAAACCACACAAAGACGCATAGTAGCAGTAACTTGCACCCGCACACTACTCGAGTTAGAAGAGTCCTTCCAATCAATCTCGTAGCACGTAGCAAGTTACCACGATTAGTCACTTTGTCCGCCTCGGCCCGCCCAAGGAATCTAGAAGGGAGGGAGCGTCATCCCCATTGAGCTCTGTAGTAACACTTAACAAAATATGATTTTTTCCTGTTTGTTTTCTAAGCTTCATTATAATGAAAAAAGATTCGCATGCTCAAACAAAAGTGTGGATTTTTTGTTGCACTCCTCATACTGATAATTATGATGAATAAAAAATGAAAAACAATCCACAATTGGAAACAATTTTTGTGTCCTGATTGGCTAGCTATGGCGCCACTCGGGTGACGCCATAGTTCTGCACCATTTTGACAGGTCATGTGAGGCGGGAAAGCGCGGATTATTCAAGTGTGTTGACATTCATATGTATATATATACACATATATGTATATATATAATATGACATATATATATATATGTATATATATATATATATATATATATATATATATATATATATATATTTATATATATAATATGACATATATATATATATATATACATATATATATATATATATATATATATATATATATATATATATATATATATATATATATATATATATATATATACATATACACACACACACACACACACACACACACACACACACACACACACACACACACACACACACATATATATATATATATACATAATATATATACATATATATATAATATATATATATATAATATATATAATATATATATATATATATATATTATATATAATATATATATATAATATTATACATATATATATAATATATATATATATATATATATATATATATATATATATATATATATATATATATATATATATATATATATATATGTATATATATATACATATTTATATGCATATATACACACACACCCAGCTTGTTAAAATGGGGCTGGGCTAAAGGTACGGTCAGACTACCCATAGATTCGTGAAATCCAGCGATTTGGAATGGAATTTGCCCACGCATGGACTCATTTCACTGGACATACGCCCACACGATCGATGCGATGGAAACCCACTCGTCCATCGTTGGACGATTGGGAAAATTGCACACGTTGAGAAGCTATAGTATGCATGGTATACATTTCTTTTCATTTCACAGTGTAAATATTATTATGTATTTCAAATTATTCAGAGTTATTCATATTTAGTTTTACATCATTATTAACATTTGAATATAAGTTAAAGTACGAATAAATTAAAACAAAAGCATTGACCATGGATTCTCATTTGACTGACGAGTATAAACAAACGCGTAGGCGCCATCTTCAAGTTGAAATCGCAGATCCCGTGAACATTCAAAATGTGGAATTCTGAAGCAATTTTCGCCCTCCTTGAAAAGGTTCGAAAGGAAGAAGTGCTTTGATATATCAAGCATCCATTTTACCACAAAAAGAACATGAAACGGACTCTCTTTGACAAAATATCTTTAGAACTGATGTCGGAGTATCCACAGCTTCTTGGACTGACTACGGGTAATATAATAATTTGAAGTTATAATTCTTGTATATTTTGTAATTCATTTAGGACTAAGTTATAAGTTGCTTTTGTGAGGCTGTTTTCAAAGATTGTGTGATACATGTATAAGCTGTGTAGGCTACCTTACAGAGAAATTTGGCAAAATGAGCAAAATTCAAAGGCAGCTGACATGATTCTTCTCAATTCAGTAATATATATGATCATTAAAAGTATCAATAAAATATTTATCAGGGAATTGATTTATTTTAGACTATATTTCCTTCCCTGAAGAAAGTTAATCTTTTCTCATGTATTTTTAATTTACCTTATACTTATATTTCACCAAAAAATACATTGTAATGATTCATAAACTCACCCAAAAAATATATTTGGGCATAACGTAACACTTTGTAAACAAGGATATGCTCTAAAACAAATTTTCTGAATAACCATTAATTATATGTAAAGGTCAAACACTAGCTTTTAATTTTTAATTGTGAGTTTGTGGCTGTTAGGAAGGAATTTTTATTCCTCTTTGCTTAGTCTTTGATTGTCAAAATTACAACCTTCATTATGGCAATTGACTCATAATATTAGTATACATTCTTTCATTTGTATAATTTATCAGTTTTTGGAGGTCCCCCAAGAAAATACATATTCACAATAAGATTCAGAATGACCTAGGCTAGGCTTTAGACTGGATATTATTCTCAAAGTACTAGTTATTAATGAATGTGTCATCTACACTACAAAATTCCTTTGGTATTTTTAAATGAATAATTCCTGAATCATTTACAGGTGATGTTATGAACAAGTTCCAGTTTCTCCGGGGTCAGTATCAGAAAATACCACGTAAAATCAAAAACACTCCGAGTGGCTCTGGGGCTCAAACTCCGCAGAAGTGAGAGCTTTTCAGCTCATGTTCCTTTCTGCAGTCAGTGTATGATAACTGCCCTACTGAGTCGAGTTTCATACACCCAGATGACTTGGTAAGCACAAGTGAATGTTTTTAAACTGTTAAAGTTATCATTGGTACTTATAATTAATAAATATAAAATATATGTAGTTAAGAAACTGTGGAAATATTAAAAATTGCATTTACTTTTAAAAGGAATGTCAGATGAAGAATAACTTATTGAAAATGCTCATTATTAATACACACAAAATATGTTTAGCTAAGAAACACTAGGCAAATATCAAAAATTGTCTTTTCCAAATGCTTTCTTGTAAAAGAAGTGTCAGATGAAACATAACTCATTATTTGTTTGAATCATTCTAACATTTGGGAATACAAAAATTTAAGTGATTTTTATTTATTTTCAGAATACACAAAGTCAGGAAGTGGTGGTATACGAGGAAGGAATCGAGGATCTTGCCAATGATTGTGAAACTACAATTTCACCAATCACGACTTCATCCAAATCAACTCCTTCCCGTCTGACCTCTGGATCAACTCCTTCCCCTGAGCCTGATATAACTGGAGACATTATGATAACACCTATTCCTTCTACCAGTTATGCAGGAAACCCTCCAGTGAAAAAAAGGGAGAAAGAGGAACATGAGCAGTGATCCTCTTGATGAAATGATGGCAAAGGCTATTGATAAAATGGAAAATACATGGGCTGAACAGTCAAGGCTGCCTGTCCGCTTTGACATGGCTACTGAGGCTGTGATGTCACTGATGAATCACCTTGCCTCTGATGAGGACTTGAAGTTGGAGTTCTCTGTGGAAGTTATTGAACTTGTGGCAAGAACTCTAAAAAAGTCTAAAGAAACGCGTAGGAACACTAATAATCAAAATCTGCCATAGATGGTAGTCATGTAAGAGTTAAACAATTTGTATAGCTGTCATTTAGTAATGGTTTGTATATAGTCATGAATTTATTACTGTGATTTCTTATCTTGTCAGTAGATTGTGTTTTTTTTCACATAACAGTTATATATTTTTATATAGTTTATTTATTCAGTAAGTTTAGGTTGTAAGAATATTAATGTAAGTTTAGGGTAAGGATATTAATATAAGTTTAGGTTATAAGGATATTAATGTTATATATTTTATTTGGAGATACACTAGATTCTATTATTTTCTATAATAAAAACATACATATATGTATTTTTTCTTTTTCCATTTTTGTATAAGGGCATATATTTATTACTTAAGAACTGCCACATTTAATGAGAAAGTTATTTGTAGTCAGTAACATCATTTGATTGTTATTTGAAAAACATATTTCTTGGTTACCTGGTAATGGGTTGAATGAGAAACCAATTTAGTTATTTCAATTTATTTCTAAAAATGAACAGTATTAAATATAAACATCAATGATATATTTATGTACGCATTTAAATGTGCACCATATAATTTATAAACATTATGACTATAAAAGGGAACTACATGCAAACAAAACTGAAATATCACATCAGAAGACCAATACAATTTGGTTTAGTGCAAGAGGGCAGAATCGTCCTGCCAAGAAACTCTACCTCTGCCACTGAAGTAGTCTTTGAAAGTATTTATCTCCAAGACATCATTGGCAGGTCTTCTTCCTACATTTGCAAGCCTCTGAATTCCTAAGGTCTGTAAACCATTACTATTATTGCCAAGCTCCTGTTGCATTGGCTGCCTAGTATTAGGTCTCAAAAAATTATGGAGAACCACTGCTGCTAAAATAATTTTCTGGGTGTTTGTTGGGCTTGAATGAATTGGCTGTTGAAAAACCCGAAATGTAGCAACAATAATACCAAAGGCATTCTCTGATACACGGCATGCTCGTGACACTCTGTAGTTGTACATTCTTTGTTCTGTACTCAAGTTCTGGCCGGGATAGGGTTTCATTAGATACCTTTTAAGGGGAAAGGCATCATCACCAACAATTACATATGGAACTTTATTATCTGCATATGGTAATGTATCAGGTGGGGGAACTTGCAGCATTTCCTTTTCTAAATATTCTCTTAATTTACATCGTTCCCACACACCTGCATCACTTGATCGTCCCTGAGCTCCCACATCAACATACAGGAATCTGTAATGAGCATCGACAAGGGCTAACATTATCATGCTATGGTGTCCCTTAAAAGAAATCGTTTTCCAT
>NC_091573.1:15111339-15121640 GCF_042767895.1 Penaeus vannamei | reverse complement strand
AAAGGAAAAATCACAGAGACCAACACTCACGAAATGTCTGAAGTCCTTGTACTCCACGCATCCTTTCTGCCCGTAATCCGCCTTGTGTAGGATGCTGATGGCCTGTGGAATGGCCTGCGCGTTGTTCACTGTCCTGCGTATCCTGCCTTCGAGTCTGTCCAGCGTGATTTTGCCTCGCCCTTCGTCCAGCCTGTACCAGACGTCCGCCCACTCCATCAGGTCCTGTGCCTGGCCTGCTGCTGGTGCGCTCTGCGGGGTAAGCGTGGCGCGGGAGGGACATTTTCAGCTTCGGTGTTGCTGGGAAAGTGGGTCTTGCGGGAATGAATATGAGGGTGATGGGTTTTTATTATTTGTTGGAGAAAGTTTTTTTTTTTTTTTTTTTGGGGGGGGAGTTTCTGTTTAAAGAATATGAATGAGAGTTTAGCTAGATTATTTCGTATTACTTTTGGGAAGAAAATATTAAAGTGTTAGATATCTGATGTCCAGGTGCAACTTCCAGAAAAAAAAACAAATAAAACATCTCGCTTTATTATTAACTCTCCTCCATAGCCCTTTAATTGCCAAATGTCATAATGAACAGAATTTTAATCATATCTCTTCGATCTGATTTCTTTATCGATAACACTTTTATCAGTATAAGAACTTGATACATCACACTGTCAATAATTTTATCTTAACACGCTTCACAGTTCTGATAATCACGTAGACCAATTCAATTACGAAACATAGTACTTCCAGCAGAGTGAATGTAGCCCCCCATAAGGGATCAAAACAAACAACGAAATCAAGGTCGTGTTAGATCCAAGTCTGTGATTGTTCCATAGTCAAGGTGTCTGAAATTAATTAAATTAAATTGAAATTAATTAAGTTAAATGAATATATAGAGTCGAGGTGATTATGATGCCTCTCTAAGGTTCGAGCCTGTGTGAATATATATCTGTAGGTTCAAAACAATGACAGATACTGGATTGTAGTACAGTGGTGTTATCACTGTTGGTGTAGGTACTGTTGTTATCATTATTAACTATATATACATGTGTGTGTGTGTGTTTTGAACATTAAGGCACTTACATTTATTTTATAAGGATTGTCCTTATCATTGCCATCATTACCACACATAATATCGTCATTGTTATTATTCTGATTATAATCTGTAATTTCTATAATTATTATTATCAAGATTGATACTACTGTTATCATTAGAGTCATTGTTATTATTAGCCTTTTTTATGATTATTGCTTGTATTCTTACCATCCATTCTCATATGATAACCATTGACATTATTAGTAGCATTATCATCACCATCATTATCAATGTTATTAGTGTAATCGTCGTTGTTAACATCACAGTTGACATGATTATTTTCACCATTCCTAATGTCAACTTAAAATTAAATTGGAAGGTTTTTAAGTCTTTTTCTCTTTGTATGTCCTTGCTTGTGTGTGTGTGTGTGTGTGTGTGTGTGAGTGTGTGTGTGTGTGTGTGTGTGTGTGTGTGTGTGTGTGTGTGTGTGTGTGTGTGTGTGTGTGTGCGTGTGCGTGTGCGTGTGCGTGTGCGTGTGCGTGTGCGTGTGCGTGTGCGTGTGCGTGTGCGTGTGCGTGTGCGTGTGTGTGTCTGTGTCTGTGTCTGTGTCTGTGTGTGTATAGGTATATGTATGTATGCCTTTTCATACATATCAACATGCAATTATAAGCATTCACGTAATGGTACGTATACCCGTCCCCTAGTGAAAGATTTACAGATTTACACATTCTATTTACCATAGCTGGTCCCGGTATGAAAGGCATCTGTTCCATTTCAAAGTCCATCGTGAATTCTCAAGGTGCTGCTGCCAGTTTTGTTTCCTCGTAATAGTTTCAGTGTGGTGGGTCTTCGCAATCTTTATTAGCAGCACATCTTCGTGTTCAATTAGATCTCGACGTGAATGTCTTGTCAATATTATGATTATTTTAGTTATTAATGATACTAATTTCTCTCTTGTTCTTATCTCCCGCTTTCACGCTCTCTCTCTCTCTCTCTTTCTCTCTCTCTCTCTCTCTCTCTCTCTCTCTCTCTCTCTCTCTCTCTCTCTCTCTCTCTCTCTCTCTCTCTCTCTCTCTCTTCTTCTTCTTCTTCTTCTTCTTCTTCTTCTTCTTCTTCTTCTTCTTCGTCTTTCGTATTATCTTATTCCTCAAGCTCTCACAAAGAAACAGTGCCTCCAAAAATAACTCATTACATTTAGCGCAACACACACACCAACTGTTCCAATGGTACTACCGGACCGCCCGGTTAACGTGGCTTTGTATGGCAGTCCGTCACTGATAAGAGATAAGCCAATGATTGGGAGAGATAACGAATATTGAAGGTTCTGAATGGGAAATTTTTATAAACTATTGTCAAGGCGTTTAGATCATTGCATGCGATCTAGGGCGAAGTTACTTGCATAAGGCTGTTTTTGTTGTTGTTGTTGCTGGTGGTGGTGGTGGTGGTGTGTGTGTGTGTGTGTGTGTGTGTGTGTGTGTGTGTGTGTGTGTGTGTGTGTGTGTGTGTGTGTGTGTGTGTGTGTGTGTGTGTGTGTGTATGTGTGTGTGTGTGATACAGCGTTGATTTCTGATATCCGGATGTGAATTTGTTTATTTTCAGCACTGATGACTTCTTATGAGAAATTATCTAAAGGAAGAAAACAGAAAAAAAAACTTATTACAGTATTTCAACCTGTCATTATAGTTGTTCTAATTTGTCCTTTTCACAAACTCCTATGATCATAATTTTTCTTTTTTAATGTTCATAATTAGTATCATTTTTTACATCCGGTATGCATTATCCTCACTGTCTGATAGGTGTTTACACTGTTATGTCCTAAATGCGTGACTGTTCAGGTGTTTATATCAATGGGTCTGTGTTCATTTTACGGGACAAACCTTGACTATGTTTGTACTGTAAATTTGTACTATAAACAAGAAAATTCTCTCTCTTCTCTCTTTTCTACCTACATATCTGTTTCTTTGCCTATCTACTTTGCCTTTGTATATGTTTGTGTGTGTGTGTGTGTGTGTGTGAGAGAGAGAGAGAGAGAGAGAGAGAGAGAGAGAGAGACAGAGAGATAGAGAGAGACAGAGACAGAGAGAGAGAGAGAGAGAGAGAGAGAGAGACAGAGAGACAGAGACAGAGACAGAGACAGAGAGAGAGAGAGAGAGACATACCAACTCGTTACTCCATCGATGTACGAAAACAAATGTATTGTACAATATACAGTGAAAATTACTTATATATATACAATAATCGAAGGCAAGATCCGTTCACTGTCAGCTTATTGTTATTGTAAAAGCCCTTTTCAAACACATTTAGCAGCAATTCATCCAGACCGTCTGCTAATTAATGGTCAATCCACTTGCTAATGCATTCAACAGCGTATAATCTAACCACAACCGAATTGATATATGAAATCAATCAACAAAGAAAAATAAAAAATAAAAAAGTTAAGAAAAAAACAGAGCTACCTTCACCATAGCAGGAATCTACCCAACAACTCAACAAGCAATCAGATGAAAAAGCTTAATCCCCAAACAGTTCAGAGACAAACGACCTTTCCATTCACAGAAAGACCTACCATATCTTCAAACAAAATAACAGAGGGTGATGCTGTGACTACGTGTTTGTGTTCCTGGAATCTTCCTGTCTACTGCGGGGTTGGGAGTGGAAGGTGCACGACGCTGCATCTAACGCTTTATCTTATCGGCGTGTATTAGTTCGTGGGGCTCTCGCGATTAGAGTGAATTAAAGCATGCTCTCAAAAACTGTCAGTTTTACATCGGTGCGGAAAGTAAAGATTGTATTTTATCTGAGGGCATGTTCTCTCTCTATCTATCTATCTATATCTGCCTATCTCTATCTATCTATCTGTCTATCTCAATCTGTCTGTCTGTCTATCCATCTATCAATTTCTATCTCTATCTATCTATCTGTCTATCTATCTCTATCTGTCTTTATCTATCTATCTCTATCTGTCTATATCTATCTATCTCTATCTATCTCTATCTATCTATCTCTATCTCTATCTATGTGTTTATCTGTCTATATATATCTATCTCTATCTTTCTCTATCTATTTATCTCTATCTATGTGCCTATCTATCTATCTGTCTCCATCTATCTATTTATATCTCTATCTGTCATATCTATCTCTATCTATCTATCCATCCATCTCTATCTCTATCTCTATCTACCTATCTCTATCTATCCATCTGTCTATCTATCTATCTGTCCATCTCCTGTCGATTCACTATAACGGAAGTGTAAATTTTCCTTTCTCTGAAGGATCGATTGCTGGATTAAATACTCGATGTCACAGTTAAAGCATCGTTATTCGTGTGCTATATTGTGATGCCAACGTTTGTGTGTGTATGTGTGTGTGAGCATATATATATATATATATATATATATATATATATATATATATATATATATATATATATATATATATATATATATATATATATATATATATTATATGTATGTATGTATATATGTAGGTATGTACGTATGTATAAATAGATTGTGACAGTGTGTTTGTGTGTGTGTATGTATGTATATTTGACTGAGTCGGATTTCCGTAATTTCGATAAAGGTTTGTCGGTCAACACAGAGCGGTCACTTTTCGCTCTCTTTGATCGCATTTCAAGGGAAATGTTACATGATGTGGTAAATGGGCGTGTCTAGTCCAATTTTAATGACGTCACTAGACCCGGATTTGTGATAAGGGTTGCCAACTCTCCGAAATAAAAATACGGGACAGGGGAGGTGCCACGACGTCCAGCCATTTAGTTTGATTTTCCAATTATCCTTTGTGTTCTTGGAGGCGTTTCTTTATTTTATTCTTTTTATTATTAATCTCTATTTATTAGGATAGATTAAAAGTAGGTAGCACTACCAGGTCTCAGACATTTTTTATTGATTTACACAGAAGTGAAAAGTAAGTTTTAAGCTGGAGGGGTTTATTTATTTTTTTTATTTACCTATTTATCTTTTTTATTAGGATGGATTAGAAACAGGCAGCAGTACCAGGTCTCAGACAATTTTTGTAATTTCACAGAAGCGAAAAGTAAGTTTTGAGCTTGGAGGGTAAGACCTTCAAAATTGCCGACAGTATAACACCTATTGTTTTACTCCTTGTTGCGACGGATCAGCAACAGGAATACACTGATACTTGCCCCCTGCCAGCACATACAGATTCTCAGCCTTTACGTCACACACGGCCTCGTATTCCTATTGCTAATAAAATGTTTCAATTCTACACGTTTCATGTCCGATTTAAGTCAACTTTTTCCTGCAAACGAATGATTTAAGAAGCATATGTCAGTGCCTGTATCGAAACGTCTCCTCAAACCCACTGACAAGCACCTTATCCTCTTTTCCTTCTTCCTCTCCGTCCTCATTCTCTCTTCCTCTGCCTCTCTCACCCCTTTCTCTCCCCCTTTTTCTTCCTCTGTCTCCCACCTCCTCATTCTCTTACTCCATTTCTTCCTCTTCGCTTCCTATTCCCATTTTTGTTTTCTTCATCCGTCTCTCCCACACCTCTTTCTCTCTCCCTTTTTCTTCCTCTGTCTCCCACCTCCTCATTCTCTTCCTCCATTTCTTCCTCTTCGTTTCCCATTCCTTCTCATCTTCTTTTTTAACCTCCTCTTCCTTCTCTCTCTCTCTAAAAAAAAATAATAAAGAAAGAAAAGAGAGAGAGACAACAAAGCACCCTAAATCATAAGACAGTGACATAGGTTGAATCTCCCTAACGTCTATATTGTTATTGTAATTCCTCACTTTTTCAGTACTGGATTTCACCCGTTTCCTCTGACGTTCTATACCTTAATACATATCTATAGATTAATTGGTGTAAAATAGTGTTCCAAAGGTTTAAGTGACAGAGCTTATGACTTTTGATGGAGAAGAGAGTGTTATGAAATTTATATATTGTGTGTGTGTTTATTTATGACACATGGTTTCAAAGACGATGATGCGAAGAGGGAGATAGAAAAGGAGAGAAGAGAGGAGGGAAAGAGAAAGAGAGCGATGAGAGGGAGGAGGGGGGAGAGAAAGAGTGGAGGGGAGTGATAAGAGAATGGATGGAAGGAGGAGGGGAGAGAGAGGGGGAGGGAGAAAGAGAAAGAGAGAGGTCAGGAAAAAGAGTTCACATTGCAATCAGGTACTCATCCTACCGCTGAAAAGGTGGGCGTGAGGAGCTTGATGGGTGGGGTGGGGAGTGGGGGTGGAGTACGAGGGGCGTCGTAGCTAGATTAATAGAAAATATAGGGGCAGAAGATATTATTATTCATGAATGGAACTACCGTATTCAGCGGGGTGTCTTAAGCTCTCTGGCAGATTTTTAGTTATAAGAATAATTTTTGCAACCCCCCCCCCCCCACACACACACACACAGACACCCACACCCATTGTTTTTCTTTTTTTCTTTTTTTCCTTTCTTTTCTGTTTTTGTTTTTCTCATTTCGGTAGAATTTGAGAACTGTATTTTGAAAGAAATGTTGGGGGTCATGACCACAAAATTGTCTCTAAAAAAGGGAAAGGAAAATAAACGCCCTTATAGTTTATTAACACGGGTAGGCACTATCAGTGATGTTTGTTTGATCCTCACAATGTCATCATGGTTGTCATCTTCTTTCTTAATCTAAATCTTTGACTATCGAACCCCTATGAAAAAGCGCTTTCATTTTTCAAACATGAATATATATGAAGCCAACATCGACTTGATAAATGCGTTTAATGTTATGGGATTCGTCAGTCTCGCAATGAATAGCAAAGTTGCATGCTTCAACACTTAGATCATAAGTTCTCGATCGTAGTTTTAGTGTTGATAATACATCATTGCATAGCTAATAGCAATGTGAATAACCCAAGAACAAAATTTCTTAATACAGGGTTCTTGTAGGTATAAGCTGATGAAATTTAAGACCATTTTAAGACCTGGAGCCACTTGTTGCTAAAACACTTCCCGATAATGTGTAGGCCTACTTATGGCGTCAGTGACCAAGATAAAAACAAAATCCACCCCATGATTTTTACACAGCCCCTCGGAAGGGTTGCATGGCAGAATTATTTTATTTTGCACACAGCCCTTAAGTGAACCGTCGCGTCAGCAAAGATCAAGGCTGATGTTGACAAATGATTTCCGATGAAGCCGCGTGGTGTCCGCGAGGGAGTGAGTCACAATGGCGTCCGAAGGTAACTGCTACTCTTATCTGTCCATTTACGCGGACAAAGATAAGATGGACCTTGGCCAAATACAAGACATTTTAAGACCGGCGATAGAAAAGTCTGCGTTCTTAACACTTTTTAAGGCCTTGAATTTCAAAAAAGAAAAAAGACAGACATTTTTAAGGTCTTTAAGGATGTGCGGGAACCATGTAATAACTAGAGTAATATACCATCGATAGTTATTTTTTAAACACTAGCCCTTTATTTCTCCCACCGATTCTGCTTGTGTGTGTGTGTGTGTGTGTGAGTGTGCGTTCGTCTGACGAATGGATGATACATGCGGCGCAATAAAGGTGCTCGTGCAATTAATTACTTCAGTCATCGACCCTGACTCCCTTCTCCTCACCCCTTTGCCTCAGTCTTCAGCTAACCTCCCAGTGACTCGGTTCCTTGGTGTTTTTTCCCGTCCTGTGACTAAAGATTTACATACGCTATAATCTTCGACGTGCACTGTCACTAAATCTTTCGTCATTGGTAATAATGCATAGTATTTCTTTCCTCATGTTAACTGACAAGACTTAGTGACTGTTTTTTTTTTTTTTAGTCACTGGGGAAAACTGAATGAATCATCTACTTAAATGCAATGTGTTTGGTGTTTTTCGATGAGGGAAATATTAAAGCAAATTAGATTTTAAAATGGGCCATATATCCAGAGCATGGAGCTAATCCCATAACAGAGGCTTACAACAATTTTGAGCGAAATAGACATCATCATCTTTACCGCCATGATCACAAAACAAATATCACTAAAATAAATCCATACAAAAAGAAGATAACAAGAAGAAGAAAACAAACAGCACGAAAAAGTGGACGAACAGATCACACCAACGACCGCGCTGCCGAGATAATAGCACAAAAATATTCAGTTCTTTCCTCTCGTCCTCTTGCTCAGATCACAAGCCCGGCGCCCGAGTGTGAAATCCTCACCAATAAGTCTTCTCAGTTTTCTATCAACCCTCTCCCTTCTTTTTCGTATTTACATCCATTTTTCCCTTCCACCATCATTACTTCTCATCAAGATCATCATCGCTATCATCAGCTTCATCATATCCCTCTCCTTACTAATGCGCAGTGAATGGCCGTATGAATGATCATAATGGCTCATAATGGATATTTCATTTCATCCCCCTTTATAGCAAAACAAGAGAGAAGATACATTATGGAGACAAAATCCATCCGCCTTTTCTGCTCGATGGCACTGCTCACTATCAGCACTGGAGAACCGCTAACATCACCTCTACCAAAGCTGAACTATAGCAAGAACTCCAACCGAGATTCATCAGAAGACCGCCGCGTAGTGCAAAGCCTATTGGAAGTCACCCTTAAGGACATTTGTCGAGGTCCCTTAGCTGGTAGGGATGTGAGTCTTGTGCTGGATGCGTCCTGCGGAGAGAATATGCTTCTGCCTGAGTTCACTGAGGCGCTGGGTGTCCCCGCGCTTCTCTTTCACGGCGAAGGGGCAGACAGGCAGGTCCTGGAAGCTGCAAAGAGGAATCGCCTCGGTGAGTAAATGAGTATGCGCGATTTATAGATAGTGTTAACGTGCCTAGTACGAGAAATACTTCATTGCATTATATGATATTCCTAATATTAATTTCCTAACATCTTATATAATATAAAATGACAAGCATCCTTGATGTGTACTTAAGGTACGGTAGAAAAAAAAACATACGCTATGTGCAACAAACGTTTATTGCAAGATGAGACATTCGAAATCCCCTTTAACCAATGATGCAATCTTCTCCAAGTTTGATGAGGTAGATGATTGGAAGATTTTTAAGTTTATTTGGGTTTGGTGTATTTTTCTGTCGTTTTGTCAATACGGTAGAGTATTTTGTCATTAGTATGTCTATGTATGATATAAAGTAATTCAACCAAGTTATCTGTTTCTCTCTCTCTCCTCTCTCTCTCTCTCTCTCTCTCTCTCTCTCTCTCTCTCTCTCTCTCTCTCTCTCTCTCTCTCTCTCTCTCTCTCTCTCTCCTTACCAAATATAACCTGATCGTAGTGTGTGGACTCCATCCCTTGACTTTTTTATTCCTTCACCAGATGCTGTTGTGAGTGTTGTGGGGGCGGAGCTCCCTTGGTTGTTAACATCCCCGCCAGAGAGATGGTCAGCATCCTCTGTGCTTTTAGTTGGGAACACACTAGCATGCGACCCGAGAGCCCTTCTGCAGACAGCGCTGGCGCAGAGGACTCCTGCAGTGGCCGCCTTGTGTCTAGCGAAGTTGGGCGAGCAGAGGAACAAACTCGAATTCCGGGTGTTCACGTGGCGACCTCTCCACCCGCGCCGAAAGCTCTTGCCTCTGGGCGGATGGAACGCCTCTCGCTTCGCCTCCTGGGACCAGCTCTTCGTCGACCGCTTCTCGTCCTTCGGCGGCGTCACGTTGGGCGTCGCGAGTGACCACGAAGACAAGCCCTTCCTCTTCAACTCGAGCTTGACGGAGTGGGAGGGGGTTGGATATCGCATCCTGAAGACACTGGCCGAGTCCTACAACTTCACATACACGCTGACACCCTGGGCCAGCGACCGTGAGTTCTGTCTTGTTCGTTCAATGTATAACCCATTAACAGCCTACCCCCTCTCTCCCTCTTCCCCCCCACACCTACCCCCTCTCCTCTTCCCCCCCACACCTACCCTCTCTCCCTCTTCCCCCCCACACCTACCCCCTCTCCTCTTCCCTCCCACACCTACCCCCTCCCCTCTTACCCCCTCCCCCCTCTTCCCCCCCCACCACCTACCCCCTCTCTCCCCAACCCATTAACTGAAAGCAAAAAAAAAAAAGAATCCCAAAAGGGCAATGTGTTCATCAGGCAATGAAGAATGGTTTTAGGATTGCCATCACTACTAAGAACACAACAAAACAGAACGGACAATACTTTAAAAACTTGCTTTTTGCCTCTGCATTGCCCAAGGACGATGGGGCAACTGGGAAAACGGCTCCTGGACCGGGATGTTGGGAGACCTGTACCGGGAAGTCAAGAACCTGACCGTCAACATTATCTCCCTTTCCCCAAGACGAGCTCAGTATTTCGATATCTCGGTCCCCTTTTACAACGA
>NC_091573.1:15081339-15091339 GCF_042767895.1 Penaeus vannamei | reverse complement strand
TACTTTTTGCCATATTCTTACAAACTGAATTGCTTATGTACATTTACATAATAATCTTTGCATATCTGTATAGATACACTTCTTATACTATCTTCATGCTCATTATTACCCAACCCTGCACACCTTTCTTCTTTTCCCTTTTTCTTCTTCTAATTTATGGTTGCGAATGAAGAGAAGGGACACAGCATTTATAATTCTCCCCACACAGGTCCTCATGTTCTGGAGTCCCGCAAACATTATCTTTCTCTGTGCATTTTCCACCAAGGTCTTCATTACAGACACTGTCAAAGATTTCTTGTCGTGCCACAACCTGTTGGTTAAGCTTTCTTTAATATTTATGTAAAGAATCATATGTGTGTTCTATTATCAATATATTTTAACTTAATTCACTATATGTAATGTGCTTCTCTCTTACAGTGACATTGTATACCCATTCCTCTAAATCAAACTACTGAGAAAGGTATTCGTAATCCATTTTTTTATGAATTAATACCAAACTCACCATACTCTCCATGATGAAAACTCCTAAGAAGAAAGAAATGATACCCAGTACTCTCACTGTCAAATAAAAAAAAATAAAAAAAATTACCTAAGCATATAAAAAAATATTTCCAAATGCTTTCTTCTTTCATTACCAATAACTGAATGAAAGGGAATATATTGAACTTTAAATTATGATACCTCTGTTCCACTCACTTGTTGTATTCTGATATTCTCGCCCAGGATGCTGGCTCAAAGTGCACAGGCTACAGACTGATACAAACAGGTTCGTTGACACTGTCTTCTGACATACTTGCCAGAGTGAACAGATATTTTCCTCAGCAAGGAAAATTCACCCTTCACCCATTTGAACACTTGTACCATAACTAATAAGCTCGTCACTTCTACTTTCTTCATTTCAGCTATTCATCTCTCGCTTTACGAGCTCATTAGCTTCTT
This sequence comes from Penaeus vannamei, assembly GCF_042767895.1. Taxonomy (NCBI): domain Eukaryota; kingdom Metazoa; phylum Arthropoda; class Malacostraca; order Decapoda; family Penaeidae; genus Penaeus; species Penaeus vannamei. The sequence continues at coordinate 15,090,400 of NC_091573.1, read as the reverse complement.
TAATGATGACCACAAGATTTTTATGTTGAGAATATCTTCACTACCAAAACAAAAAATCTTTAAGTGTTACTTGTTAGTAATTTATGCTGGGTTCTATGTTGTTGATAATTTGAGGTGTGCATTTCAGCGAGATTAGCTAAATAAGCTACCTTGATACTCAATTCTTTATATCACGTACTGCCAAGTGTAAATAAGTGAACCTGCCTTACTAAATAACACTTTAATATAACATTATGTTGAGGACAAACGTTTCTCTTACATACTCCTCTACCAAACCTTCATTATGCACCCTCAGCGAAATGAGTTCATAAATATTTCAGAGTAGTTAATGACACGACAGCATGCTTTGGAACGAAGAATGAGGTGCTGGCTTTAAACTGTGATGCACATTGTATAATGTGTTTCTCTATACATCCATAGATATCTATTCATCTGTATGGTACCATTTACTATATATAAGCATTCATTTTTTATATCTTCCTCAATAAAGTAAGGTAATCTTTCACTAAGGTGGTTCCAGGATATCTTTAGCACAATATTTTGTGAATTATCTGTATTAATTATGATTATAGATGGACAGTACTAAAACATTAAGAATGAATACTGATACCTTCATGAGTGGCAGGCATGAATAATATTCTATAAACTTAAATGGAATAAAAATTTAAAAAGTGCACTTTCTCATTGCAATTGATTCACGATTCTCAGAAACTAATAAATTGGGGGAAAATCTTAAACCATCAAGACATATTGAACTCATTTTAATATTTACACTATTTATACAAGCAAAAGAAAAAAAGGATCCATGCAGTCATCAACTTGAAACTCTTTGTTATATATTTAACAGTTCATCAAGAGAGAAAGAATTATTCTTTTTTCTTTTTCCTCTCTTCTTCCTTGAGCACTTCCTCTTCCAGAACCGTCCAGGGTAGAGTTTCTCGTCTCTTTGCCAGTAATGGGTGCACCGAGTCCTCCTTTATCGTCGTAGGTTCACGGGTGGTTAGGCCTCCTTCTTCTAGAGCCTCCATGAAGGATTTTATCTAATGGGAAGAGGAAATTTTTTTTTTCTTGAGAAGAGATGAGGGAGAATTTTAGTGTTTGATATAGCCATCATGACAGGCATACGTGAACTCATCATGACTGGCTCTGTGAGCAGGAAGGACCAGCTGTACACAGCAAACACCCTGCCAGATAGGTTAGAACAGGGTTGTCAAACACAGCACATTTGCTCATTTCAGTCTTACAGTCAGTTAGTCCTTTGTCTTTTAACATTATTACTTATAATCTTCATTTTTTTTATTATCATTGTCTTTTTGTAATGAATGAAATTGCCCAGTGTTGTCACATTCATGGTTTGCAGGCTCATTGTGTTCCCTAAGATAATCATAAGTGGCACGTGGGATTACACGAAATTATGATCACCATGAAGAAAAATAATATCATATACAATTTAGCATTGTTATTACCATTCAAAATCTGATAAATTAAATAAACGAAACATAATCCTGGGAAGGCAGGTATGAACCTTTGTTGGCCCTCAAGATGGTAACTGAAGGGAAAATTGGCCCCTAAAGGGTTTTGAGTTTGTCAACCCAGGGCCAGACGGCTGCCAGTAGTCACTAGAATGAATGTTACGCAAAAAATTCTGGACACATCAGTGTAGAGTTAAGTGTGGGAAAGGTAATTACTACACAATGACTTTATCCACCATTCATGCAAAGAAATACATTTCACTGGCATCATTTACTTTTGGTTACATAAATATTAAAAGCACAAAAGCTGCTGGCCTTTTAAGATTCTGCATTTTAAAATAAATTTATAGAAATATTTGTCTGAATCATGAAATAACAAAAATAACTAGCAATATAACTTACACTCTACCTACTACAATATGAAAACTATATTACATTAAAAGATTAAATTAATGAAAGTATGAAAGCTAAAATATACAAATAAAACACCAAAATTGAAGAAATATGCAAGAAAACCATGAATGAATCACCTTTTCTGATGTATCTACATGTTCCTGGAGCTCTGTGTGAAGTTCTGAAATACCAGACTGCAAGCATCGCTGCGCAATGATGTGGCCAATGTTCCTGACAGCATTGATGTCTGTTGTGGAGAAGAGATGCTGTTTGATGGCCCACTCTTTAGTTGATGCCAACACCACCGTCTTACCAGTGAAATGCTCAACACGGGCAGTTACATGGCGTTGGGTACACTCTAGAAACAATCTGTTGAGGCGAGATGAAAAAGAAGGTTGGTAAATTTTCAAGAGTAAGTGAAAAACTTATGGGTTTACTTTTCACACTAAATGAATATAAGGTGTACAAAAAATCCATACAAGAATATAGGTGCACATGTGAGTGAGTAATATGATTTTAGTGTCAGAAGTTCTGTTATTAAAAATACTCAGTTACCATCTCTGTGTATGTCTTTAATGCAACTTGTTACTGCACTAGCACCTGGTACACGCAGCGTCTTTGTAAATTTTTTATACAAGAACTTAGTCAACAGAGTCAATTACTTAGCCAACCTAATATAACCATTTTATCTATTCCTTGAATTTTCATTAAAGAAAAATGTCTTCATTTCTAAAACTACTATCATCATCGTTCAGTAGCAGACTAGATCTTAAAACTATCAGTCTATTATTAATTAATATACACTGCTCAGTTAAAAAGAAGTACTTTAGGAAAAAGAAATCCAATGAAAGGGTGAGAGAGAGAGAGAAAAAAAAAATGTTATTACACAAAGCCAGCCAATTTACACAAAGTAAATTTTAGCAGAAAAACAAAACAATACGGAAAAACTCACTTGTACCAATAATTACAACTTGGGCTGTCGAGGCCCCAGCCTTGAGGTTTCCGGGCCAACCTCAGCATCTCCATATTTCGGGGATTTCTGTTAACACATTGTGGGTTTACGAGGTCATTCTCGCTCAGTGCATCACTGTGTGTATATCTTGGCCTAAGGAATCCTGAAAACCAGAGAAATGCAATGAGACCTTCATATAATGCATGGTGTCAGTTTTTTTTCTTTTAGATTATATCTTAAAATAATACTAATGTTCACCTTGATATACAAAATAAAAAAGCTCTTAATTGTTGTCAGAATGTTTGTTTTTCATTTTTATACCAAAGTATCATAAATTGATTATTCAAAAAAGTCAGGGAAGAGATTTAAGTATTACAAACAAAATGCTGATTATTTCCATTAACTAAACATATTCTTAGTGACATGAAAACAAGGAACTGTTTAATAAAAAGATTAATGGTAATACAAACAAAGATTTAAAATGACAAAAACAGAATATACCTATGTGTGTGCATAATAATAATAATAATATTCATTGTTATGTATATAAAGTATGATATATGGGCTTTCATCCCCTGAAATGAAAAACAAATCATTTATAAAATAACAAATTAATTCAGCTTTCAAATGATCTAAACCCTATTAGAATTGCCCAAGTAGTTATGGAGAAACAACAATGTTGACAAAGGTGTAGTTTTGAGATATGGGGCTTTGAAGTTGCGGATACTTTTCCAAACATTTTTTTTCTTTTTAGAATTCTGATCTCTGCATCATTCTTGATGCTTTATCATAGCCAGAGGCAGGGGGGGTCAGAGATTTAGTCAACTCCTTTATTTTTACGTATTTAGCAGAAATATTAAGTCACGGGATTGCCAAAGCCTACTAGATTACAGGAGATTTTTTTTTAATTTTCAACTATTTAAAAAATAGTATATAGTACTGCAGTATTCCATTTGATGAAAAATCAGTAGAATATACATGGTAAAGGTTTCTTGACATTTGCCAAAGTACCAACAGATATGATGTAAGTTCCTAATATATAGGTATATCATCACCATGGCCCCCATACTCAAACAATAAAACCTCCACTACCTATTGGTAAGATAAATCTTAGGTTGGTTAACAATTAGAAAAAAATGCAATAATAGAGAAATGCTAAAACAATAACCATAAATATAACCAAAATTTGTTTTAATTAGAAAAATATTCTACATACATTAAATTCATGCATATGGTTATATTTATATATCTATTATTTTAAAAAAACATTACTTTCTATGAGTTTAAAGCACCTGCATACACCAAACATAGAAGTAAGTGATTATACAATTATACCAGGAGTCCTCCTTGATTGTCACCATCATCAACTATGGAGATGAGTTGAGGGAAATTTAAAAACACAAATAGAGTATGCGATACCTCTGTACTTTTAAACATTCCTATTTAGTTTAGTACTTTTCAAGTTATCTGCGCTAGTCCATATCCATCATGGCTCTAGACAGTAATTTTCCCCATTTTCTTTTACAGACAATGTGCTTAGTTTTATGTAATTCACCTATCCCAATTGTACTGCATGGCATTATTGCTTCATCAACCTTGTCCTCTGTTTCATGGAAAATTGACATTTTAATTTGAACCACAAAATCCTGTTTTTCTACCTTACCTAAAAAACACTGAAAAAAACAACTTATTTCTCAAAATGATAGAAAAAAAATTCTTTTCCCATGGACTTTTTTTCTTCTTTTTTTTCAGATAGCTAGGCCTACACCAGCTCTGTGTTTTTCTGTTATTCAAAGTAGGTAATGTTTAAAACCATGCCCCACCCGCTTCCAAAAAAAGGAAACAAACATCTTTTAAAATGAGAGCTGTTCTGTCTCGAGGAATGTCCTATCTGTCACAGAAAATATTTCCGATACAATCTATTAAAATCATGGGGAAAAAATGTGCAACAGAAGTGCAAAAATTGCTAATGATTGAAATTCATACATTTTCATTAGTGATTTTGGCAACAATTATTCAAATGTAAAAAACAAAAGAGAGAGATTGTAAGTTTCTCTATGTAAGAATAAAAGGATGTATGTGTTATTTGCCTATCTATATATAAAAAAAAAAAAATCATCCCCAAAACCCCAACTCCCCATAAAATGTCCACAGATCTATGCCAATCAACCTTTGCAGACCTAAAAGATTTATCAATGAAACTGAATCATACTAAGTTGTGCTACTGATGACAACCTATTATAATAGTGTATAAACGATGTATAAATAATGTATCATCATTTACAAACATAACATGATGCAAAACAATAGTCGAGCAACAATGAACCACACATTTTTGGACAAACTGAAAATTTAACTGCAGTTACGACTTTTGAAAATAACTTACATCATTTGTCTCACCATATTTTCTTTATTTCTGATGTTATTTTTTGTCTCCAGAGACTGGTAATTTTACACAATACTTCCGCATATTGGTAATAACTAATGTGTAAATATAAAAGAACATAGTTTTTCCCCTATCTTAGTACATTCCTTTTGTAGATGCATACCAAAGTATTACTTACTTGCAGAAGAAATGCCCCTGATGAATACTGGGTAAGGTTTACAACAAGATCACACCTGTCAGACATTAACTGCCAGTTTATCAAAATTGTGGGAAGCATGACCCAATGAACATTCATTACACGGACTTGCATATACACAGAAAAAAAAGCATATCTATCAGTCTAGACATGCATATCTACCGGGTTGATGGATAGATAAATGTGTATGTGTATATATATAAATATATATATATAAATATATATATATATATATATATATATATATATATATATATATATATATATATATATATATATATATATATATATATATATATATATCTGGTAAATAAAAATATGCATTTATCTTTGAGTATATGGATGTCTGGATGTACAAATTTTCATCGGGTCAGGCATCGCACTATTTTAACAAACTGGCTGAAAGTCTCCAACTTTAGCCAACAATGTTGGGGGATCCTGAGGGGAATCCGGGGTTTTGGGGAGGGGGGGCTGACTTTGTTCATAGCAGGCCTTTTAAAAAGCAAAAGAAATTGGGAAATTGAAAACCTAAGCCAAGATTACTATTTCACATGATAAAGAATGTGGAAAATTGAAACAAGATGCAGCCATAGATGATAAGAAAACGGTGAATGGGAGGGGGTCCAGGGACAAAGCCACCAAAAGGGATATACAGTAGTCTGGAGGTAGCCCAGGGGTGAAGCCCCCAATTGGGAAACATGGTAATTGGGAGGGGGTCCAGGGGGCGAAGCCACAGGTAAAAAACACAGCAATCAGGTCTATAGGCTAAGTGACCAGTAAGGAAACATAGCAATTGGGAGGGGGTTAAGAAGGTTTTTGGTTCCTACAGTAAACTTAGGTTGGGGGTCATTCACTCGTTCACCACCACAGTGCCACGTAGAATATTCTGTAGACGAATCTTAGCTCTGGTTTTTCTAATTTCCATTGTTCCACTTATATGAAATGCAGCTCTTGACTCAGGTTTTTCTTTACACTTTCTTTTACTTCTTATATTACCAACTATGAACAAAATTATCTGGGTTAATCTTTATGGTTTGGACACACTAAGTTTGGACAAATTGAATATGATATTCTTGTAGAGGGCAAAATATTGCAATTGCCTGTACAAGAAACAATCTGCAGACACAAATAGCAATGCCACAAATGAAGGAAAAAGATCGCTGAAAGCACCACTTGTAGCCGAAGTATACTCAGTGTTCCCGAGTTTCAGCTCAATCTTGTCATACATACCGAGGTGAAGACAATGTTTCCTGGGGGTGTTGAGGGGCAGAGCCCTCCATCAAGCCTCCCCTTGGGCTGTGCATGCCCAGTACTGCAACTTACACTGATGAATATATTTTTTGACATGGAGTTGGGGACTTGGGCTGGTTTGTTAAAATTGTGCAAGGCCCGACCCAATGAATATTTGTATACTTGACACGCAAAATAAAGAAATAAATGCATATTTATCAGTCTAGACATGCATATCAACCAGGAAAATAGATAGATAAAGGTATATCTATCAGACAGAGACAGATATGCATTAATTTCTGTGTATATGCATGTCTGTATTTACGAATATTCATTGGGTCGGGCCTCGCACAATTCTAACAAACCAGCAGTTAGTCTCTGGCGAGTGCATCTATAATATAAAGAATTACCAATGTCTATAAAAACCTCCACCCAAATCCCGATTCCCCATGGGATCCCCAAGATTGTTGACTTGTTTTGGGGACAAAGTAGTATCAATTACCACTGGACTAAGTCTCCATGCGGCATTCAACGGGCCACATTATCATTGTTTAACTCGTATAGAGTGGCTTCTTCTCCTAACAAGTGCATTCCTTCTGTATACATTAACTGAAAATTGTCATACTTTTTGTAGTTCTATCCAGAACAAGCAAAGTTTTTCTTATGGCTGTGGGATACTGAAAGTACACCAAGAAAGCTCTCTAGCTAGACTGTAGAGTATTTTTGGTAATTTTCTATATTACGTCCGTATAACTGATATCGACGATTTTGGTATCGTTGGATTCCTCTCACTCTCCACATTGCAAATATATAGTTTTTATTGCGCGGAATCCCCCCGTTAGCGACAAACTTGGCCCCGATAGCAGGGGAGGGCATGGAAGGTTCCAGGGAAAATGCGGGGTTAAATAGCATTAATAATATAACCCCCAGTGAAAATAACCATGGTTATTCACATAACTTTCCCCCTGCGGCCCCCCTGGGGGGGGTTGCCGCCCCCCAACCCCCGCCGAGCAAAACAAAACCTCCACCACGTATTCCCGGCAAGCTAGAGCGTTACACAGTCATCGTCAATGTCGGAGCGGCGGGCGTAATATTACAACTACCTCGTAAAATTCCCGCTGAATCAGCATATTAACCTTGCCATAGTCAGCATTGTATATAGAGACGATTGTAGTAAAATCAGGATGAACAGGGTGGCCCGCCCTCGTAGGCGGGTGTTGCGCCTTTTTCGATGTTACACCAATGGCCTCAAGGTCGAGTTTCCCGTCCACTAGAATAACGACATCCGTATTCCTAACTGAAATGACCGTTGCGTTCAGAAGGCAGTCATAGCCGCCGCGATGGCCAAGTGTGGAGGGTTCTCGTATTCGGAGACGGATTTTCTGCTTGAAATTGCAACTAGCCAGGAAAAATGCTAGAGATGTGCTTCCGCCACGGCCTCCTCCGTCGGGAGAAAGCTGTATCCTCCGGCCTAGGACCTCCTGCCGGACGCACCCTGCCTCCTTAACATTCTGCGGCAAAGGAGCACCCTCCCTACTAATTAGCAGCATTAATCAATCAGGTTAGTACCTTAAAAATCCTAGGTTATTGTAGGTTATCGGCTCCGCATCTAGTTCGTATGCACTCTATCCTGCCGTGAATACGTGGTGGAGGTTTTGTTTCCTTGGCGGGGGTTGGGGGGCGGCAGCCCCCCCCAGGGGGGGTCGCAACTGCAATGGAAAGTCATGTGAATAACCATGATTATTTTCACTGTGAGGTTATATTATTAGGGTAATTTTATATATTACGTGCGCCGCTCCGACATTGTCGCCCCCCCGCTATTGGGGCCAAGTTTGTCGCTAACAGGGGGTTTCCGCGCAATAAAACCTACATATTTGCATTGTATAGAGTGAGAGGAATCCAACGATACCAAAATCGTCAATATCAGTTATGCGGACGTAATATAGAAAATTACCGTATTTTTCTTGCACGGGGAATATAACATTTTTTAATGCGTGGAAAACATAATTCTGTCTACATTTGTGCAGACAGATCTGCGGACGGATGATGAAACAAGTGCACAGAAAGGTCAAAAGAATTTTATGCATAGAAGATGATTTATAAAAGAACTAAGTGTGCGTGGAAAGTTACCCCATAACTACATTTGCGCGGGTAGAATTTGACCAAATAGTTTTTGAGGGGGTAGACCAAACTCTACAGTCTGGTCTACCTATCCCATGTTATATAACCAGACCACCCTGCAAATTGTCAAATTGATGTGGGGAAAGTTTGTTAGTCTTTATAGAGGAAGCTACGTCCCTTCATACTTTCGCATAACCGTAGACTTGTTTTGTTTCAAATATAGAATAAATTCGCAGAAACCTACTGCAAAACACTACCGGCGTACGGTACAATAAACATTAAATTGTAATACCTTTTAACAAATGCAGTAC
>NC_091573.1:15043839-15073839 GCF_042767895.1 Penaeus vannamei | reverse complement strand
GCGAGAACTCCAACAGATGTGCAGAAGATCAGGCATCAGTTGTCCTGTTCTGAAGATAAAGAAAGTCAACAGAAGAAAAACAAACGCAAGATTAAGAAGAAAGACAAGATGATTAGAAAAGATCAGAAATATAAAAGAGGATATAACAATGGAAGAAAGGTGTACAGTTCACAGACAGAAAGTGAAAGTAAAGATGAGAGTGAGAAAAAAACAAGAAGAGATAAACACAGAAGAATGAAGAGACCAATTAAGCATAAAGATAAACACAGAGACAAGAATGATTATTCATCATGGAACATAAAACATCAGAACAAGAAGAAGGAAAGCCACAAAGATACAAGTTCCAAAAAGGTGGGCATGAACACGGAAAGGCAAGGAAGAAAGGCGAACTGGAAATGTAACCATCAAAGTTTTCATCTGATTAAGGAGATGTCTTCTAAAAAGGGATCATTCGCCGAAGAATTATTTAAAATGATATGTGAAAGACATAAGCTAAACAGTGAAATAATATGGAATGGCCCACGACAGGCTACAAAGGAAGGAGAAGTAGAAGAATATGAAGCAAAACCAGTGTCTTCACCAGACCTCGATGTCACGGTATTGGAAGGAATTGGCGTTTCTGAAGAGCCGATTGACGGAGCAGGAAGAATCACTTGTGTACCATTGAGCAAGCTTGTTTACCAGCCTTCAGAATGCAAAGACAAGCCACTGAATAATGCCACCGGCGATGAGAAACAGAGAAAGAGAAGTGAAGGAGAAAGAGGGAGAAGTGATAAAGCCGCTGACGAAGAGGAATGTAGAATGGGAAGTGAAGGAGAAAAGGGTAAAGATAATAATACCGTTAGCGAGGAGGGCTACAGGAAGGGAAGGGAAGGGGAAAAAAGGAGAGATGAAAATACCATGACCGAAGAGGAGTACAGAAAAAGAAACGAAGCTGAGAAACGGACAAGCGACCACACAGAAGAGAAAGCAGAAGAGTTGAGTGTACCCCAACAAGTGCATAAAGAGGGAAAAGAAGAAGAGAAAGGTGATAAAGCCACCAGCGAAGGGGAAAAAAGAAAAGGAAATGAATCCGAAATAGGGAAAGGTGATAATACCGTTAGCGAAAAGGAATACAGGAAAGGGAGTGGAGGGGAAAAAGGGAGAAGCGATAATGCCATGAGCGAAGAGGAATACAGAAAAGAAAATGAAGCAGAGAAAAGGAAATTTGTGCATAGAGAAGAGGAAGCAGAGGAGAAGAGGGAGAGTGCGTCCCAGCAAATGCACAAGAAGGTAAAGATTCAAACTGGACCAATGACAGAAGAAGCCCAAGACACGCCGTTTGCGCAACAATTGCTTTTGAGGAGGGGCGGAGTGTTGTGGAAATGCAAAACATACAATCAGATTTTAGAAGCATGGTAGCTATCAAAACCGAAAAAATCCCATCAGCTTTAGAAAATGGGTTAAGTGTAGTGAAAACTGAGCCTGGTTTGTTCAGTGAAAACAATTTGGAATCCACAGAACTTGCTATGTATAAGGAACAGTTGAAATTGGAAGATCTCTCAATTGTAGTAGAAACAGAAACACTTGAAGAAGAAACATATCCTGCAAGTATGGATGATCTTAGAAATTACTTAAACACATTAGGGATGCCTGTCATGAAAAAGGAATATTAGAGCTTATTCTATGATGTTGGCATTATCAGATATTCAAACGATCCTATTCGGATAAAAGTGATTGCATGCACACTGACGATGGCAGTCTCTGGAAACTGTATCTCTCATCTCGATATTTGTAATGTTTTATATATATATATATATATATATATATATATATATATATATATATATATATATATATATATATATATATATGTATGTATGTATGGCTTAGGGTTTAAGTTTAAGGGAAAATAATATATATAATTCTTAAAATTATTAGAATTCAGATTCATATGTTTTCTATTCCTAGGCAATTTTTTGACAATAATACTGATGGCATTATTGCCTAGCTGCCTTTCAAATTTAGAATAGGATGTCTCTCTCATTCGTGTCTTCATAAACATTATCTGTATAGTTTTGAGTAATGTAAAGTATCCAAGTTACATTACACTTATGCCTTACCTCGCTTAGTCAGCAGTCGCCTTCTTTAAACTTATGGGAGAAAATAAGTTGTAGATAATGAACTGAAATCTCCGGTCATCCAGGATTGACCCGGCGTCTGAGTGAACTCCCAGGATCAGGCACCAGAAAAGACTGGGTTCCTGCAATACAACAATAATCATCATACACATACGGCTCGCATGGGCCTTGGCTTTGATCTTCATCTCGAGGAACTACTCAGATGCGGTACCTGATTCACAGCTTACGACTCGATCGAAGTTGGATGGAGAGATTTTTGGGCCAGAGTGAGGAATGACCGACTTTGGTTTTGTTGTTTTTTTTTCCATTCATATTGCTGTCTTATTTTATTGATCTAGGTCACTGCATAAATATATTCCTTACATATAAATGTACTGCAGTGTTTACCGCAAATGTGTGATTGCTTGACTTCTTTGGATTTTTTGGTAATTTTCTGTATTACCTTCGCCTCTCCGATATCGACGATTTTGGTATCGTTGGATTCCTCTCACTGTCCACATTGCAAATATTTAGTTTTTATTGCGTGGAAACCCCCCGTTAGTGACAAACTTGGCCCCAATAGCAAAGGAGGGCATGGAAGGTTCCAGGGAAAATGCGGGGTTAAATAACACTAATGATATAACAAACTGTGAAAATAACCATGGTTATTCACATGACTTTCCATTGCAGGGGGCTGTGCCCCCTGCAACCCCCCCTTGGGGGGCTGCCGCCCCTCAACCCCCGCCAAGGAAACAAAACTTCCACCCAGTATTCCCGGCAGGCTTGAGCGTTACAAAATTATCGTCGATCTCGGAGCAGCGGACGTGTTATAGTTACCTCGTAACATTCCCACTGAATCAGCATACTAACCTTGACATAGTCATCTTTGTATACAGAGACATTGTAGTATAATCACGATGAACGGGGTATACCATGCACAGAAGAGCGCCCTCGTCGGCGGGTTTTGCGCCTCTCTCGATGTTACACCGATGGCCTCAAGGTCGAGTTTCCCGTCTCCTGGAACCACGATTTTCGAATTCCTAACCGAAATAACCGCCACGTTCAGTACTTCGCCATAGCCGCCGCGATGACCGAGTGTGGAGGGTGCTCCTACTAGGTACCAGGTTATGGTAGGGTATGTTATCGGCTCCGCATTTTGTTTGTGTGCGTTCTATTCTGCCGTGAATATGTAGTGGATATTTTGTTTCCTCGGCGGGGGTTGGGGGGCGGCATCCCCCGCTGGGGGGGTCGCAATGAAAAGTCATGTGAATGACCATGGATATTTTCACTGTGGGTTATATTATTAGGGTAATTTTCTATATTACGTCCGCCGCTCCGGCCGCCCCTCCGACATCGTCGCCCCCGATATAGGGCCTAAGTTTGCCGCTAACAAGGGGTTTCCGCGCAATAAAACCTACATATTTGGATTGTAGAGAGTGAGAGGAATCCAACGATACCAAAATCGTCGATATCGGAGAGGCGAAGGTAATATAGAAAATTACCGATTTTTTTTTCTTATTCATTTATTTGTTTATTTTACATCTACGGTACAATAGTTTGATCAGACCACGTTGCTAGAGGATCTGTAGACGTAAGCTAAGTTCATCTTGGGCACTGTGGACTTTTTGGCCGCGTTCACCGGACCTCGAGCGACGGCATAGCTCGCTCGTGATTGGCCGTCACACCACGTGGGGGACGTCGCAGAATGGACGAAAGGGGGGGAATGAAGGGCTCCTGAGAGTAGGAGAAGGGGGGAGCTAGGGGTAGCTGGTTGCCTAAAAAGAAGTAATGGTTTGAGAGATAAAGTAGGGGGGCGAGGCCCCTTGCTTGGCCTTTTCTGTCACGATTTTCATGCCTTTTTGTTGTGGAAAGGAGGGTACGCATTCATTTTTATTTTTATTAGTTTTTACTTTGCCGGTTTGGTGAGACACCATGTAAATATAATAAATATAATATATAAATGTATATATCTTTTTTTCTTTTTCATCGCCTGCTAGGGATTATCATAGATCAAGTCTTGCTATGATAGCCTATTGCAGGTGAGACTCGCGCCTGCCCCCCTCCTAGCTCCACGGGGCAGAGGGCGAGGATCAGTGGGTCACTCTTTTCTTTTTTCTTTTTCAGGAATATAAACATAAACATAACGTAGAACAATATAAGTGACATGGAACATAAACGTAAGAACAAATAAACATGAACATAAACGTAAGAACAAATAAACATGAACATAAACATAAGGACAAATAAACATGAACATGAATGTAAGAACAAATAAATATGAACATAAGTTTTGTTTCGTTTCTGTTATTTCTCTTTTCTCGTTTTTTTTTTTTTTTCCTTTCGTAGTATAACATGAACATAAACATTAATAATGAGAGGTGAAGTAGAGTGGAGCGGGGAGAAGTAATAGTTGTAAGAAATAGTGATGGTCAAATAGAATTATGGAAACGCAACTCAGGTTAACAAAAAGAAAAGAATGGTATGTGGTTGGATGATGTGATGTGTGGGCGCGGCGGCTACTGTCTGTGCGTGGAAAACATCCCCCGATACGCACACACTCGCTACCGGGAGTGTGCACGGCCCGGGGGCCCCTTCATTGCCCAGGTTTGTAGTTGGTCATGCTGACTTACAACTAGCTAAGGGGGGTTAAAAACAGAAATAAAAAAGTGTAAGAGCCAGTGAGAAAGGAAGGAACTATTAGTAATAAAGAAGGGGGGAGAAACCCCTTGACAAGACAAGACAAAATATGAAGTAAAGGAGGGGAATAAGAGTGGGGGAGGAGGAGAGAAGAGTTAGAAAAGGAAATAAGTATTAGAATAAAAGGATGGAGGGGCGAAACCCCTTGCATGGTAACATTTATATACATATATGTTCGTCATGGCTGGAGTGTGGTGGGGAGGGGGTGAGCAATGGACTGGGTTTGTGACTGTAGTGCTGACGAGTTAAGGAGAGGAGTGGTAAACATAATATACAGTGAAAGCAAATTTAAACGTAAAAAAGCTCTTTTTTTGTTTGTTTTTGTTTTTTATATTTTTGTGGGGTTTTAAGCGTTATATGATCTTTTATTGATTTTGATATTTGTAATGAAACTATTGGTTTTATTGAGTAACATAGTGGCTAAGGTACTGATGGCTAATTCTATTGACTAATTCTACGTTAAACTTGGAACAGTAAAAGTTTTTTTTAATTTGGTTTTATTTTGTTTTTATATTGAGTTTTTTTTTATTATTATTATTGCATCAATACCCATCTTCCAAGGGAGATGGACATAAATGGAGTGAAGGAGGGGGTGACGAAGGGGAAATCAGCTAGACAGAGAAAGAGGGATGGGAATGAGATGAGTGGATGAGATGATAGGATGGGTAAAATGGATAGAATAATAAAGTGGCATAGATAGACATCTCAGGGGGAGTGAATTCTATGACAACAAGGTCTGACTTAAGCAAATGGGAGGGAACGAAGAAAGAGAATGGTAGCAAAAACATGGTAAACAAAACATGGTGAACAAAACACAAAAACGGTAATAAACAAAGAACAAAACAGGGAAGAGTTGAGAGGAGTTACTTGAGTCGGACTCAGTCGGAAATATAAGGAGATGAAGGAAACGAGTACAGAGAGATTCAGGGCGAAGATTAGTGAAATAGAAAGGAGGTGGATAACATAAGGTGACCATCGAGTAGGTGAGGTGCCGCACATATCCGTATACATATATATATATATATATATATATATATATATATATATATATATATATATATATATATATATATATATATCTGTGTGTGTGTGTGTGTGTGTGCATAGAGAAGAGGAAGCAGAGGAGAAGAGGGAGAGTGCGTCCCAGCAAATGCACAAGAAGGTAAAGATTCAAACTGGACCAATGACAGAAGAAGCCCAAGACACGCCGCGTGCGCAACAAATTGCTTTTGAGGAGGGGCGGAGTGTTGTGGAAATGCAAAACATACAATCAGATTTTAGAGGCATGGTAGCTATCAAAACCGAAAAAATCCCATCAGCTTTAGAAAATGGGTTAAGTGTAGTGAAAACTGAGCCTGGTTTATTCGGTGAAAACAATTTGGAATCCACAGAACTTGCTATGTATAAGGAACAGTTGAAATTGGAAGATCTTTCAATTGTAGTAGAAACAGAAACACTTGAAGAAGAAACATATCCTGCAAGTATGGATGATCTTAGAAATTACTTAAACACATTTGGAATGCCTGTCATGAAAAAGGAATATTAGAGCTTATTCTATGATGTTGGCATTATCAGATATTCAAACGATCCTATTCGGATAAAAGTGATTGCATGCACACTGACGATGGCAGTCTCTGGAAACTGTATCTCTCATTTCGATATTTGTAATGATTTTTTTTTTTATATGTGTATGGCTTAGGGTTTAAGTTTAAGGGAAAATAATATATATAATTCTTAAAATTATTAGAATTCAGATTCATATGTTTTCTATTCCTAGGTAATTTTTTTTTTCAGACCAAAGATACTGATGGCATTATTGCCTAACTGCCTTTCAAATTTAGAATAGGATGTCCCTCTCTCATTTGTGTCTTCATAAACATTATCTGTATAGTTTTGAGTAATGTAAAGAGAGTATCCAAGTTACATTACACTTATGCCTTACCTCGCTTAGTCAGCAGTCGCCTTCTTTAAACTTATGGGAGAAAATAAGTTGTAGATAATGAACTGAAATCTCCGGTCATCCAGGATTGACCCGGCGTCTGAGTGAACTCCCAGGATCAGGCACCAGAAAAGACTGGGTTCCTGCAATACAACAATAATCATCATACACATACGGCTCGCATGGGCCTTGGCTTTGATCTTCATCTCGAGGAACTACTCAGATGCGGTACCTGATTCACAGCTTACGACTCGATCGAAGTTGGATGGAGAGATTTTTGGTGCAGAGTGAGGAATGACCGACTTTGGTTTTGTTGTTTTTTTTTTCCATTCATATTGCTGTCTTATTTTATTGATCTAGGTCACTGCATAAATATATTCCTTACATATAAATGTACTGCAGTGTTTACCGCAAATGTGTGATTGTTTGACTTCTTTGGATTTTTTGGTAATTTTCTGTATTACCTTCGCCTCTCCGATATCGACGATTTTGGTATCGCTGGATTCCTCTCACTGTCCACATTGCAAATATATAGTTTTTATTGCGCGGAAACCCCCCGTCAGCGACAAACTTGGCCCCGATAGCAAGGGAGGGCATGGAAGGTTCCAGGTAAAATGCTGGGTTAAATAACACTAATGATATACCAAACTGAAAATAACCATGGTTATTCACATGACTTTCCATTGCAGGGGTCTGTGCCCCCTGCGACCCCCCCTTGGAGGGCTACCGCCCCCCAACCCCCGCCCAGGAAACAAAACCTCCACCCAGTATTCCCGGCAGGCTAGAGCGTTACAAAATTATCGTCGATCTCGGAGCAGCGGACGTGTTATAGTTACCTCGTAACATTCCCACTGAATCAGCATACTAACCTTGACATAGTCATCTTTGTATACAGAGACATTGTAGTATAATCACGATGAACGGGGTATACCATGAACAGAAGAGCGCCCTCGTCGGCGGGTTTCCCGTCCCCTGGAACCACAATTTTCGAATTCCTAACCGAAATAACCGCCGCGTTCAGTACTTCGCCATAGCCGCCGCGATGACCGAGTGTGGAGGGTTCTCCTACTAGGTACCAGGTTATGGTAGGATAAGTTATCGGCTCGCATTTTGTTCGTGTGCGTTCTATCCTGCCGTGAATATGTGGTGGATATTTTGTTTCTTCGGCGGGGGTTGAGGGGCGGCAGCCCCGCTGGGGGGGTCGCAATGAAAAGTCATGTGAATGACCATGGATATTTTCACTTAGGGTAATTAGGGTAATTTTCTATATTACGTCCGCTGCTCCGACATCGTCGCCCCCGAGATAGGGCCTAAGTTTGCCGCTAACAAGGGGTTTCCGCGCAATAAAACCTACATATTTGGGTTAACAGAGTAAGAGGAATCCAACGATACCAAAATCGTCGATATCGGAGAGGCGAAGGTAATATAGAAAACTACCGATTTTTTTTTTTTATTCATTTATTTGTTTATTTTACATGTACGGTACAATAGTTTGATCAGACCACGTTGCTAGAGGATCTGTAGACGTAAGCTAAGTTCATCTTGGGCACTGCGGACTTTTTGGCCGCGTTCACCGGACCTCGAGCGACGGCATAGCTCGCTCGTGATTGGCCGTCACACCACGTGGGGGACGTCGCAGAATGGACGAAAGGGGGGGAATGAAGGGCTCCTGAGAGTAAGAGAAGGGGGGAGCTAGGGGTAGCTGGCTGCCTAAAAAGAAGTAATGGTCTGAGAGATAAAGTAGGGGGGCGAGACCCCTTGCTTGGCCTTTTCTGTCACGATTTTCATGCCTTTTTGTTGTGGAAAGGAGGGTACGCATTCATTTTTATTTTTATTAGTTTTTACTTTGCCGGTTTGGTGAGACACCATGTAAATATAATAAATATAATATATATATGTATATATCTTTTTTTCTTTTTCATCGCCTGCTAGGGATTATCATAGATCAAGTCTTGCTATGATAGCCTATTGCAGGTGAGACTCGCGCCTGCCCCCCTCCCAGCTCCACGGGGCAGAGAGCGAGGTTCAGTGGGTCACTCTTTTCTTTTTTCTTTTTCAGGAATATAAACATAAACATAACGTAGAACAATATGTGACATGGAACATAAACGTAAGAACAAATAAACATGAACATAAACGTAAGAACAAATAAACATGAACATAAACATAAGGACAAATAAACATGAACATGAATGTAAGAACAAATAAATATGAACATCAGTTTTGTTTCGTTTCTGTTATTTCTCTTTTCTCGTTTTTTTTTTTTTTTTTCCTTTCGTAGTATAAACATGAACATTAACATTAATAATGAGAGGTGAAGTAGAGTGGAGCGGGGAGAAGTAATAGTTGTAAGAAATAGTGATGGTCAGATAGAATTATGGAAACGCAACTCAGGTTAACAAAAAGAAAAGAATGGTATGTGGTTGGATGATGTGATGTGTGGGCACGGCGGCTACTGTCTGTGCGTGGAAAACATCCCCCGTTACGCACACACTCGCTACCGGGAGTGTGCACGGCCCGGGGGCCCCTTCATTGCCCAGGTTTGTAGTTGGTCATGCTGACTTACAACTAGCTAAGGGGGGTTAAAAACAGAAATAAAAAAGGGTAAGAGCCAGTGAGAAAGGAAGGAACTATTAGTAATAAAGAAGGGGGGCGAAACCCCTTGACAAGACAAGACAAAATATGAAGTAAAGGAGGGGAATAAGAGTGGGGGAGGAGGAGAGAAGAGTTAGAAAAGGAAATAAGTATTAGAATAAAAGGAGGGGGGGGCGAAACCCCTTGCATGGTAACATTTATATACATTTATGTTCGTCATGGCTGGAGTGTGGTGGGGAGGGGTGAGCAATGGACTGGGTTTGTGACTGTAGTGCTGACGAGTTAAGGAGAGGAGTGGTAAACATAATATACAGTGAAAGCAAATTTAAACGTAAAAAAGCTCTTTTTTTGTTTGTTTTTGTTTTTATATTTTTGTGGGGTTTTAAGCGTTATATGATCTTTTATTGATTTTGATATTTGTAATGAAACTATTGGTTTTATTGAGTAACATAGTGGCTAAGGTACTGATGGCTAATTCTATTGACTAATTCTACGTTAAACTTGGAACAGTAAAAGTTTTATTAATTTGGTTTTATTTTGTTTTTATATTGATTTTTTATTATTATTATTGCATCAATACCCATCTTCCAAGGGAGATGGACATAAATGGAGTGAAGGAGGGGGTGACGAAGGGGAAATCAGATAGATAGAGAAAGAGGAATGGGAATGAGATGAGTGGATGAGATGATAGGATGGGTAAAATGGATAGAATAATAAAGTGGCATAGATAGACATCTCAGGGGGAGTGAATTCTATGACAACAAGGTCTGACTTAAGCAAATGGGAGGGAACGAAGAAAGAGAATGGTAGCAAAAACATGGTAAACAAAACATGGTGAACAAAACACAAAAACGGTAATAAACAAAGAACAAAACAGGGAAGAGTTGAGAGGAGTTACTTGAGTCGGACTCAATCGGAAATATAAGGAGATGAAGGAAACGAGTACAGAGAGATTCAGGGCGAAGATTAGTGAAATAGAAAGGAGGTGGATAACATAAGGTGACCATCGAGTAGGTGAGGTGCCGCGCATATCCGTATACATATATATATATATATATATATATATATATATATATATATATATATATATATATATATATATATATATATATATATCTGTGTGTGTGTGTGTGTGTGTGTGTGTATATATAAACATATATAAATATACATATACACATACATATACAGGTACGTGCACACACATACAAGATGCCATTATATTATCCTGGGCTGATAGTATGAGGTTGAAAGAAAGGATTGACGACCCAAGTGAAGAATGGGAAAACATGACATAACATAACATAATAGGCTTCTTTTTTTTTTTTTTTTTTTTTTAGGGGAGGGGAGTTTATTCTGCTTCTTCCTTTTTCCGTAGAACATCTGTAGCAACTTTGTAAGATGTTCAGTCCTTGAAGTGAAGTGAAGATCCCACGACTTCTAGGCGGCCCAAGGAGGCTCTAAGTAAGGTGTTTGCATGTGAAGTAGAAAGAAATTGACTAATTGGCATCTCGTCTCGGCGGCCTGCCTTAGCCCAGCCCCATTTTGACAAGCTGGGTGTGTGTACATATATGCATATAAATATATATATATATATATATATATATATATATATATATATATATATATATATATATATATATATATATATGTCATATTATATATATACATATGAATGTCAACACACTTGAATAATCCGCGCTTTCCCGCCTCACATGACCTGTCAAAATGGTGCAGAACTATGGCGTCACCCGAGTGGCGCCATAGCTAGCCAATCAGGACACAAAAATTGTTTCCAACTGTGAATTGTTTTTTATTTTTTATTCATTATAATTATCGGTATGAGGAGTGCAACAAAAAATCCACACTTTTGTTTGAGCATGCGAATCTTTTTTCATTATAATGAAGCTTAGAAAACAAACAGGAAAAAATCATATTTTGTTAAGTGTTACTACAGAGCTCAATGGGGATGACGCTCTCTCCCTTCTAGATTCCTTGGGCGGGCCGAGGCGGACAAAGTGACTAATCGTGGTAACTTGCTACGTGCTACGAGATTGATTGGAAGGACTCTTCTAACTCGAGTAGTGTGCAGGAGCAAGTTATTGCTTGTCTTACAGAATGGGAGACAAAAACAGGACAAGGAATAGGAAGCCCAAGAACTGATGATGAGATTTCTAAGGTGGAGTAGGAGGGGAGGCGAGAGGGAGTTGGTGCGTAGATGGAAAAAAACAGGCCTATTGTATATGTATGTGTTAACTCAATGTGTATTTTACATATACAAAATTTTTCTGTTAGATTAGATGGCTTATGAAGCTCCTGACTGAACACCCATGACGTAGACGCACTTTATCATTATCATCATCATCATCACCAGTTTTGCTGCATGTCATTGTCCTTTTGCAGATGGAAATTGTGACAGACAGCGATGGTGAAACCTATATCTATAATGATGAAAATGGAACGGTGAACATTCTCAAGCATCTGGACTGCAAGGGGGATGCCGAAAGAACGACCTGCAACATCAGGAAGGACGTGATAGAGCACCTTACTCGGCCTTATTGCAAGAACGGTTTCGAAGACACTAACCGTACAGGACCCGTTTGCTTATCGTCACCGTGGGAAGAAAGTAATGACAGATTCACAGGATTGGCAGATCATGATGTTACTGGTCTGCGGTCTGTAGCAGTTTACCACAGAAACAAAGAGAGAAATGGCATGGACGCATGCAAGAGATACAGTGAAAGGTCAAATCAGGCCATGGATGCTTGTTGTACTGTTCATAATCACTACGAATGTTTGCGCGATCAGCAGTCAAGAGACCAAGTACAGAATTGCCAACATGGATGCAAGACAGACCAGGCACCAATACAATATATCAAGACTGTAAAGCGTGCTTCCCAATCAGGCCTCATCAAGTGGCAAGAGTGTAGGTATTCCAGAAGGAAGATCAACAGAAATAGTATCATCACGCTTGCAAATGGGTTCTCTGATTTCTTGCATGTGAACCAAAGTGTACTCCATTCATGCTGGCAAAAAGAAATAGATACAAAAAGGAACTACGAAAACAAGGATCTGCAAAGTGTAATGAATGATCTTAAGGAAAGAGAAGCTGGTAATGGAATAAATGACATAATTTCTGAAGTGCGTGAATCTCCAAAGGAAAGCGCAAACTTCATAGATAAGGTTGTAGAAGTCCATAACCAAATGGCCAGAGAACAGTTACGTGTTGCAAATTCACCAAATGTTCATACAAAGCCTATAATCAGAACTGTTATTCACCAATGTAATTCTTGTGAAACACGAAACTTGAATAGCGAATTTTCATTAATGGGTGTAAGGAATCACGTTCTGAATTCATCGGCGAGAACTCCAACAGATGTGCAGAAGATCAGGCATCAGTTGTCCTGTTCTGAAGATAAAGAAAGTCAACAGAAGAAAAACAAACACAAGATTAAGAAGAAAGACAAGATGATTAGAAATCAGAAATATAAAAGAGGATATAACAATGGAAGAAAGGTGTACAGTTCACAGACAAAAAGTGAAAGTGAAGATGAGAGTGAGAAAAAAATAAGAGATAAACAGAAGAATGAAGAGACCAATTAAGCATAAAGATAAATACAGAAACAAGGATGATTATTCATCATGGAACATTAAACATCAAAAAAAGAAGAAGGAAAGCCACAAAGATACAAGCTCCAAAAAGGCGGGCATGAACACGGAAAGGCAAGGAAGAAAGGCGAACTGGAAATGTAACCATCAAAGTTTTCATCTGATTAAGGAGATGTCTTCTAAAAAGGGATCATTCGCCGAAGAATTATTTAAAATATGTTAAAGACATAAGCTAAACAGTGAAATAATATGGAATGACCCACGACAGGCTACAAAGGAAGGAGAAGTAGAAGAATGTGAAGCAAAACCGGTGTCTTCACCAGACCTCGATGTCACGGTATTGGAAGGAATTGACGTTTCTGAAGAGCCGATTGACGGAGCAGGAAGAATCACTTGTGTACCATTGAGCAAGCTTGTTTACCAGCCTTCAGAATGCAAAGACAAGCCACTGAATAATGCCACCGGCGATGAGAAACAGAGAAAGAGAAGTGAAGGAGAAAGAGGGAGAAGTGATAAAGCCGCTGACGAAGAGGAATGTAGAATGGGAAGTGAAGGAGAAAAAGGTAAAGATAATAATACCGTTAGCGAGGAGGGCTACAGGAAGGGAAGGGAAGGGGAAAAAAGGAGAGATGAAAATACCATGACCGAAGAGGAGTGCAGAAAAAGAAACGAAGCTGAGAAACGGACAAGCGACCACATAGAAGAGAAAGCAGAAGAGTTGAGTGTACCCCAACAAGTGCATAAAGAGGGAAAAGAAGAAGAGAAAGGTGATAAAGCCACCAGCAAAGGGGGAAAAAGAAAAGGAAATGAATCCGAAATAGGGAAAGGTGATAATACCGTTAGCGAAAAGGAATACAGGAAAGGGAGTGGAGGGGAAAAAGGGAGAAGCGATAATGCCATGAGCGAAGAGGAATACAGAAAAGGAAATCAAGCAGAGAAAAGGAAATGTGTGCATAGAGAAGAGAAAGCAGAGGAGAAGAGGGAGAGTGCGTCCCAGCAAATGCACAAAAGGTAAAGATTCAAACTGGACCAATGACAGAAGAAGCCCAAGACACGCCGCGTGCGCAACAAATTGCTTTTGAGGAGGGGCGGAGTGTTGTGGAAATGCAAAACATACAATCAGATTTTAGAGGCATGGTAGCTATCAAAACCGAAAAAATCCCATCAGCTTTAGAAAATGGGTTAAGTGTAGTGAAAACTGAGCCTGGTTTATTCGGTGAAAACAATTTGGAATCCACAGAACTTGCTATGTATAAGGAACAGTTGAAATTGGAAGATCTTTCAATTGTAGTAGAAACAGAAACACTTGAAGAAGAAACATATCCTGCAAGTATGGATGATCTTAGAAATTACTTAAACACATTAGGGATGCCTGTCATGAAAAAGGAATATTAGAGCTTATTCTATGATGTTGGCATTATCAGATATTCAAACGATCCTATTCGGATAAAAGTGATTGCATGCACACTGACGACGGCAGTCTCTGGAAACTCTATCTCTCATTTCGATATTTGTAATGTTTTTTTATATATGTGTATGGCTTAGGGTTTAAGTTTAAGGGAAAATAATATATATAATTATTAGAATTCAGATTCATATGTTTTCTATTCCTAGGTAATTTTTTTTTTTTCAGATCAAAGATACTGATGGCATTATTGCCTAACTGCCTTTCAAATTTAGAATAGGATGTCTCTCTCTCATTTGTGTCTTCATAAACATTATCTGTATAGTTTTGAGTAATGTAAAGTATCCAAGTTACATTACACTTATGCCTTACCTCGCTTAGTCAGCAGTCGCCTTCTTTAAACTTATGGGAGAAAATAAGTTGTAGATAATGAACTGAAATCTCCGGTCATCCAGGATTGACCCGGCGTCTGAGTGAACTCCCAGGATCAGGCACCAGAAAAGACTGGGTTCCTGCAATACAACAACAATCATCATACACATACGGCTCGCATGGGCCTTGGCTTTGATCTTCATCTCGAGGAACTACTCAGATGCGGTACCTGATTCACAGCTTACGACTCGATCGAAGTTGGATGGAGAGATTTTTGGTGCAGAGTGAGGAATGACCGACTTTGGTTTTGTTGTTGTTTTTCCATTCATATTGCTGTCTTATTTTATTGATCTAGGTCACTGCATAAATATATTCCTAACATATAAATGTACTGCAGTGTTTACCGCAAATGAGTGATTGCTTGACTTCTTCGGATTTTTTGGTAATTATCTATATTACCTTCGCCTCTCCGATATCCACGATTTTGGTATCGTTGGATTCCTCTCACTGTCCACATTGCAAATATATAGTTTTTATTGCGCGGAAACCCCCCGTCAGCGACAAACTTGGCCCCAATAGCAAGGGAGGGCATGGAAGGTTCCAGGGAAAATGCGGGGTTAAATAACACTAATGATATACCAAACTGAAAATAACCATGGTTATTCACATGACTTTCCATTGCAGGGGGCTGTACCCCCTGCGACCCCCCCTTGGGGGGCTACCGCCCCCCAACCCCCGCCGAGGAAACAAAACCTCCACCCAGTATTCCCGGCAGGCTAGAGCGTTACAAAATTATCGTCGATCTCGGAGCAGCGGACGTGTTATAGTTACCTCGTAACATTCCCACTGAATCAGCATACTAACCTTGACATAGTCATCTTTGTATACAGAGACATTGTAGTATAATCACGATGAACGGGGTATACCATGAACAGAAGAGCGCCCTCGTCGGCGGGTTTTGCGCCTCTCTCGATGTTACACCGATGGCCTCAAGGTCGAGTTTCCCGTCCCCTGGAACCACAATTTTCGAATTCCTAACCGAAATAACCGCCGCGTTCAGTACTTCGCCATAGCCGCCGCGATGACCGAGTGTGGAGGGTGCTCCTACTAGGTACCAGGTGATGGTAGGATAAGTTATCGACTCTGCATTTTGTTTGTGTGCACTCTATCCTGCCGTGAATATGTGGTGGATATTTTGTTTCCTTGGCGGGGGTTGAGGGGCGGTAGCCCCCGCTGGGGGGGTCGCAATGAAAAGTCATGTGAATGACCATGGATATTTTCACTGTGGGTTATATTATTAGGGTAATTTTCTATATTACGTCCGCCGCTCCGGCCGCCCCTCCGACATCGTCGCCCCGATATAGGGCCTAAGTTTGCCGCTAACAAGGGGTTTCCGCGCAATAAAACCTACATATTTGGATTGAAGAGAGTGAGAGGAATCCAACGATACCAAAATCGTCGATATCGGAGAGGCGAAGGTAATATCGAAAATTACCGATTTTTTTTTCTTATTCATTTATTTGTTTATTTTACATCTACGGTACAATAGTTTGATCAGACCACGTTGCTAGAGGATCTGTAGACGTAAGCTAAGTTCATCTTGGGCACTGCGGACTTTTTGGCCGCGTTCACCGGACCTCGAGCGACGGCATAGCTCGCTCGTGATTGGCCGTCACACCACGTGGGGGACGTCGCAGAATGGACGAAAGGGGGGGAATGAAGGGCTCCTGAGAGTAGGAGAGGGGGGGAGCTAGGGGTAGCTGGCTGCCTAAAAAGAAGTAATGGTTTGAGAGATAAAGTAGGGGGGCGAGGCCCCTTGCTTGGCCTTTTCTGTCACGATTTTCATGCCTTTTTGTTGTGGAAAGGAGGGTACGCATTCATTTTTATTTTTATTAGTTTTTACTTTGCCGGTTTGGTAAGACACCATGTAAATATAATAAATATAATATATAAATGTATATAACTTTTTTTCTTTTTCATCGCCTGCTAGGGATTATCATAGATCAAGTCTTGCTATGATAGCCTATTGCAGGTGAGACTCGCGCCTGCCCCCCTCCCAGCTCCATGGGGCAGAGGGCGAGGATCAGTGGGTCACTTTTTTCTTTTTACTTTTTCAGGAATATAAACATAAACATAACGTAGAACAATATAAGTAACATGGAACATAAACGTAAGAACAAATAAACATGAACATAAACGTAAGAACAAATAAACATGAACATAAACATAACGACAAATAAACATGAACATGAATGTAAGAACAAATAAATATGAACATAAATTTTGTTTCGTTTCTGTTATTTCTCTTTTCTCGGTTTTTGATTTTTCCTTTCGTAGTATAAACATGAACATAAACATTAATAATGAGAGGTGAAGTAGAGTGGAGCGGGGAGAAGTAATAGTTGTAAGGAATAGTGATGGTCAGATAGAGTTATGGAAACGCAACTCAGGTTAACAAAAAGAAAAGAATGGTATGTGGTTGGATGATGTGATGTGTGGGCACGGCGGCTACTGTCTGTGCGTGGAAAACATCCCCCGATACGCACACACTCGCTACCGGGAGTGTGCACGGCCCGGGGGCCCCTTCATTGCCCAGGTTTGTAGTTGGTCATGCTGACTTACAACTAGCTAAGGGGGGTTAAAAACAGAAATAAAAAAGTGTAAGAGCCAGTGAGAAAGGAAGGAACTATTAGTAATAAAGAAGGGGGGCGAAACCCCTTGACAAGACAAGACAAAATATGAAGTAAAGGAGGGGAATAAGAGTGGGGGAGGAGGAGAGAAGAGTTAGAAAAGGAAATAAGTATTAGAATAAAAGGAGGGGGGGGGCGAAACCCCTTGCATGGTAACATTTGTATACATTTATGTTCGTCATGGCTGGAGTGTGGTGGGGAGGGGGTGAGCAATGGACTGGGTTTGTGACTGTAGTGCTGACGAGTTAAGGAGAGGAGTGGTAAACATAATATACAGTGAAAGCAAATTTAAACGTAAAAAAGCTCTTTTTTTGTTTGTTTTTGTTTTTATATTTTTGTGGGGTTTTAAGCGTTATATGATCTTTTATTGATTTTGATATTTGTAATGAAACTATTGGTTTTATTGAGTAACATAGTGGCTAAGGTACTGATGGCTAATTCTATTGACTAATTCTACGTTAAACTTGGAACAGTAAAAGTTTTTTTAATTTAGTTTTATTTTGTTTTTATATTGATTTTTTTTATTATTGCATCAATACCCATCTTCCAGGGGATATGGACATAAATGGAGTGAAGGAGGGGGTGACGAAGGGGAAATCAGATAGATAGAGAAAGAGGGATGGGAATGAGATAAGTGGATGAGATGATAGGATGGGTAAAATGGATAGAATAATGAAGTGGCATAGATAGACATCTCAGGGGGAGTGAATTCTATGACGACAAGGTCTGACTTAAGCAAATGGGAGGGAACGAAGAAAGAGAATGGTAGCAAAACATGGTAAACAAAACATGGTGAACAAAACACAAAAACGGTAATAAACAAAGAACAAAACAGGGAAGAGTTGAGAGGAGTTACTTGAGTCGGACTCAATCAGAAATATAAGGAGATGAAGGAAACGAGTACAGAGAGATTCAGGGCGAAGATTTGTGAAATAGAAAGGAGGTGGATAACATAAGGTGACCATCGAGTAGGTGAGGTGCCGCACATATCCGTATACATACATATATATATATATATATATATATATATATATATATATATGTGTGTGTGTGTGTGTGTGTGTGTGTGTGTGTGTGTGTGTGTGTGTGTGTGTATAAACATATATAAATATACATATACACATACATATACAGGTACGTGCACACACATACAAGATGCCATTATATTATCCTGGGCTGATAGTATGAGGTTGAAAGAAAGGATTGACGACCCAAGTGAAGAATGGGAAAACATGACATAACATAACATAATAGGCTTCTTTTTTTTAGGGGAGGGGAGTTTTTTTCTGCTTCTTCCTTTTTCCGTAGAACATCTGTAGCAAGTTTGTAAGATGTTCAGTCCTTGAAGTGAAGTGAAGATCCCACGACCTCTAGGCGGCCCAAGGAGGCTCTAAGAAAGGTGTTTGCATGTGAAGCAGAAAGAAATTGACTAATTGGCATCTCGTCTCGGCGGCCTGCCTTAGCCCAGCCCCATTTTGACAAGCTGGGTGTGTGTACATATATGCATATGAATATATATATATATATATATATATATATATATATATATATATATATATATATATATATATATATATATATACATATATATATATGTCATATTATATATATATACATATATATGTGTATATATATATACATATGAATGTCAACACACTTGAATAATCCGCGCTTTCCCGCCTCACATGACCTGTCAAAATGGCGCAGAACTATGGCGTCACCCGAGTGGCGCCATAGCTAGCCAATCAGGACACAGAAATTGTTTCCAACTGTGAATTGTTTTTTATTTTTTATTCATCATAATTATCAGTATGAGGAGTGCAACAAAAAATCCACACTTTCGTTTGAGCATGCGAATCTTTTTTCATTATAATGAAGCTTAGAAAACAAACAGGAAAAAATCATATTTTGTTAAGTGTTACTGCAGAGCTCAATGGGGATGACGCTCCCTCCCTTCTAGATTCCTTGGGCGGGCCGAGGCGGACAAAGTGACTAATCGTGGTAACTTGCTACGTGCTACGAGATTGATTGGAAGGACTCTTCTAACTCGAGTAGTGTGCAGGAGCAAGTTACTGCTTGTCTTACAGAATGGGAGACATAAACAGGACAAGGAATAGGAAGCCCAAGAACTGATGATGAGATTTCTAAGGTGGAGTAGGAGGGGAGGCGAGAGGGAGTTGGTGCGTAGATGGAAAAAAACAGGCCTATTGTATATGTATGTGTTAACTCAATGTGTATTTTAAATATACAAAGTATTTCTGTTAGATTAGATGGCTTATAAAGCTCCTGACTGAACACCCATGACGGAGACGCACTTTATCATTATCATTATCATCATCACCAGTTTTGTTGCATGTTATTGTCCTTTTGCAGATGGAAATTGTGACAGACAGAACGGTGAACATTCTCAAGCATCTGGACTGCAAGGGGGATGCCGAAAGAACGACCTGCAACATCAGGAAGGACGTGATAGAGCACCTTACTTGGCCTTATTGCAAGAACGGTTTCGAAGACACTAACCGTACAGGACCCGTTTGCTTATCGTCACCGTGGGAAGAAAGTAATGACAGATTCACAGGATTGGCAGATCATGATGTTACTGGTCTGCGGTCTGTAGCAGTTTACCACAGAAACAAAGAGAGAAATGGCATGGACGCATGCAAGAGGTACAGTGAAAGGTCAAATCAGGCCATGGATGCTTGTTGTACTGTTCATAATCACTACGGATGTTTGCGCGATCAGCAGTCAAGAGACCAAGTACAGAATTGCCAACATGGGTGTAAAGCAGACCAGGCACCAATACAATATATCAAGACTGTAAAGCGTGCTTCCCAATCAGGCCTCATCAAGTGGCAAGAGTGTAGGTATTCCAGAAGGAAGATCAACAGAAATAGTATCATCACGCTTGCAAATGGGTTCTCTGATTTCTTGCATGTGAACCAAAGTGTACTCCATTCATGCTGGCAAAAAGAAATAGATACAAAAAAGAACTACGAAAACAAGGATCTGCAAAGTGTAATTAATGATCTTAAGGAAAGAGAAGCTGGTAATGGAATAAATGACATAATTTCTGAAGTGCGTGAATCTCCAAAGGAAAACGCAAACTTCATAGATAAGGTTGTAGAAGTCCATAACCAAATGGCCAGAGAACAGTTACGTGTTGCAAATTCACCAAATGTTCATACAAAGCCTATAATCAGAACTGTTATTCCCCAATGTAATCCTTGTGAAACACGAAACTTGAATGGTGAATTTTCATTAATGGGTGTAAGGAATCACGTTCTGAATTCATCGACGAGAACTCCAACAGATGTGCAGAAGATCAGGCATCAGTTGTCCTGTTCTGAAGATAAAGAAAGTCAACAGAAGAAAAACAAACACAAGATTAAGAAGAAAGACAAGATGATTAGAAAAGATCAGAAATATAAAAGAGGATATAACAATGGAAGAAAGGTGTACAGTTCACAGACAAAAAGTGAAAGTGAAGATGAGAGTGAGAAAAAAAACAAGAAGAGATAAACACAGAAGAATGAAGAGACCAATTAAGCATAAAGATAAACACAGAGACAAGAATGATTATTCATCATGGAACATAAAACATCAGAACAAGAAGAAGGAAAGCCACAAAGATACAAGCTCCAAAAAGGTGGGCATGAACACGGAAAGGCAAGGAAGAAAGGCGAACTGGAAATGTAACCATCAAAGTTTTCATCTGATTAAGGATATGTCTTCTAAAAAGGGATCATTTGCCGAAGAATTATTTAAAATGATATGTGAAAGACAAGCTAAACAGTGAAATAATATGGAATGACCCACGACAGGCTACAAAGGAAGGAGAAGTAGAAGAATATGAAGCAAAACCAGTGTCTTCACCAGACCTCGATGTCACGGTATTGGAAGGAATTGACGTTTCTGAAGAGCCGATTGACGGAGCAGGAAGAATCACTTGTGTACCATTGAGCAAGCTTGTTTACCAACCTTCAGAATGCAAAGACAAGCCACTGAATAATGCCACCGGCGATGAGAAACAGAGAAAGAGAAGTGAAGGAGAAAGAGGGAGAAGTGATAAAGCCGCTGACGAAGAGGAATGTAGAATGGGAAGTGAAGGAGAAAAAGGTAAAGATAAAAATACCGTTAGCGAGGAGGGCTACAGGAAGGGAAGGGAAGGGGAAAAAAAGAGAGATGAAAATACCATGACCGGAGAGGAGTACAGAAAAAGAAACGAAGCTGAGAAACGGACAAGCGACCACACAGAAGAGAAAGCAGAAGAGTTGAGTGTACCCCAACAAGTGCATAAAGAGGGAAAAGAAGAAGAGAAAGGTGATAAAGCCACCAGCGAAGGGGGAAAAAGAAAAGGAAATGAATCCGAAATAGGGAAAGGTGATAATACCGTTAGCGAAAAGGAATACAGGAAAGGGAGTGGAGGGGAAAAAGGGAGAAGCGATAATGCCATGAGCGAAGAGGAATACAGAAAAGGAAATCAAGCAGAGAAAAGGAAATGTGTGCATAGAGAAGAGGAAGCAGAGGAGAAGAGGGAGAGTGCGTCCCAGCAAATGCACAAGAAGGTAAAGATTCAAACTGGACCAATGACAGAAGCCCAAGACACGCCGTGTGCGCAACAATTGCTTTTGAGGAGGGGCGGAGTGTTGTGGAAATGAAAAACATACAATCAGATTTTAGAAGCATGGTAGCTATCAAAACCGAAAAAATCCCATCAGCTTTAGAAAATGGGTTAAGTGTAGTGAAAACTGAGCCTGGTTTGTTCAATGAAAACAATTTGGAATCCACAGAACTTGCTATGTATAAGGAACAGTTGAAATTGGAAGATCTCTCAATTGTAGTAGAAACAGAAACACTTGAAGAAGAAACATATCCTGCAAGTATGGATGATCTTAGAAATTACTTAAACACATTTGGAATGCCTGTCATGAAAAAGGAATATTAGAGCTTATTCTATGATGTTGGCATTATCAGATATTCAAACGATCCTATTCGGATAAAAGTGATTGCATGCACACTGACGATGGCAGTCTCTGGAAACTGTATCTCTCATCTCGATATTTGTAATGTTATATATATATATATACATATATATATATATATATATATATATATATATATATATATATATATGTATGTATGTATGTATGTATGTATGTATGGCTTAGAGTTTAAGTTTAAGGGAAAATAAGATATATAATTCTTAAAATTATTAGAATTCAGATTCATATGTTTTCTATTCCTAGGCAATTTTTTGACAATAATACTGATGGCATTATTGCCTGCCTTTCAAATTTAGAATAGGATGTCTCTCTCTCATTTGTGTCTTCATAAACATTATCTGTATAGTTTTGAGTAATGTAAAGAAAGTATCCAAGTTACATTACACTTATGCCTTACCTCGCTTAGTCAGCAGTCGCCTTCTTTAAACTTATGGGAGAAAATAAGTTGTAGATAATGAACTGAAATCTCCGGTCATCCAGGATTGACCCGGCGTCTGAGTGAACTCCCAGGATCAGGCACCAGAAAAGACTGGGTTCCTGCAATACAACAATAATCATCATACACATACGGCTCGCATGGGCCTTGGCTTTGATCTTCATCTCGAGGAACTACTCAGATGCGGTACCTGATTCACAGCTTACGACTCGATCGAAGTTGGATGGAGAGATTTTTGGTGCAGAGTGAGGAATGACCGACTTTGGTTTTGTTTTTTTCCATTCATATTGCTGTCTTATTTTATTGATCTAGGTCACTGCATAATTATATTCCTAACATATAAATGTACTGCAGTGTTTACCGCAAATGTGTGATTGCTTGACTTCTTTGGATTTTTTGGTAATTTTCTATATTACCTTCGCCTCTCCGATATCGACGATTTTGGTATCGTTGGATTCCTCTCACTGTCCACATTGCAAATATTTAGTTTTTATTGCGTGGAAACCCCCCGTCAGCGACAAACTTGGCCCCGATAGCAAGGGAGGGCATGGAAGGTTCCAGGGGAAATGCGGGGTTAAATAACACTAATGATATAACAAACTGTGAAAATAACCATGGTTATTCACATGACTTCCCATTGCCCCCTTTGGGGGCTGCCGCCCCTCAACCCCCGCCAAGGAAACAAAACTTCCACCCAGTATTCCCGGCAGGCTTGAGCGTTACAAAATTATCGTCGATCTCGGAGCAGCGGACGTGTTATAGTTACCTCGTAACATTCCCACTGAATCAGCATAAACCTTGACATAGTCATCTTTGTATACAGAGACATTGTAGTATAATCACGATGAACGGGGTATACCATGCACAGAAGAGCGCCCTCGTCGGCGGGTTTTGCGCCTCTCTCGATGTTACGCCGATGGCCTCAAGGTCGAGTTTCCCGTCCCCTGGAACCACAATTTTCGAATTCCTAACCGAAATAACCGCCGCGTTCAGTACTTCGCCATAGCCGCCGCGATGACCGAGTGTGGAGGGTGCTCCTACTAGGTACCACGTTATGGTAGGATAAGTTATCGGCTCTGCATTTTGTTTGTGTGCACTCTATCCTGCCGTGAATATGTGGTGGATATTTTGTTTATTCGGCGGGGGTTGGGGGGCGGTAGCCCCCGCTGGGGGGGTCGCAATGAAAAGTCATGTGAATGACCATGGATATTTTCACTGTGGGTTATATTATTAGGGTAATTTTCTATATTACGTCCGCCGCTCCGGCCGCCCCTCCGACATCGTCGCCCCCGATATAGGGCCTAAGTTTGCCGCTGACAAGGGGTTTCCGCGCAATAAAACCTACATATTTGGATTGTAGAGAGTGAGAGGAATCCAACGATACCAAAATCGTCGATATCGGAGAGGCGAAGGTAATATAGAAAATTACCGATTTTTTTTCTTATTCATTTATTTGTTTATTTTACATCTACGGTACAATAGTTTGATCAGACCACGTTGCTAGAGGATCTGTAGACGTAAGCTAAGTTCATCTTGGGCACTGCGGACTTTTTGGCCGCGTTCACCGGACCTCGAGCGACGGCATAGCTCGCTCATGATTGGCCGTCACACCACGTGGGGGACGTCGCAGAATGGACGAAAGGGGGGGAATGAAGGGCTCCTGAGAGTAGGAGAAGGGGTGAGCTAGGGGTAAATGGCTGCCTAAAAAGAAGTAATGGTCTGAGAGATAAAGTAGGGGGGCGAGACCCCTTGCTTGGCCTTTTCTGTCACGATTTTCATGCCTTTTTGTTGTGGAAAGGAGGGTACGCATTCATTTTTATTTTTATTAGTTTTTACTTTGCCGGTTTGGTGAGACACCATGTAAATATAATAAATATAATATATAAATGTATATATATTTTTTTTCTTTTTCATCGCCTGCTAGGGATTATCATAGATCAAGTCTTGCTATGATAGCCTAATGCAGGTGAGACTCGCGCCTGCCCCCCTCCCAGCTCCACGGGGCAGAGGGCGAGGATCAGTGGGTCACTCTTTTCTTTTTTCTTTTTCAGGAATATAAACATAAACATAACGTAGAACAATATGTGACATGGAACATAAACGTAAGAACAAATAAACATGAACATAAACGTAAGAACAAATAAACATGAACATAAACATAAGGACAAATAAACATGAACATGAATGTAAGAACAAATAAATATGAACATCAGTTTTGTTTCGTTTCTGTTATTTCTCTTTTCTCGTTTTTTTTTTTTTTTTCCTTTCGTAGTATAAACATGAACATTAACATTAATAATGAGAGGTGAAGTAGAGTGGAGCGGGGAGAAGTAATAGTTGTAAGAAATAGTGATGGTCAGATAGAATTATGGAAACGCAACTCAGGTTAACAAAAAGAAAAGAATGGTATGTGGTTGGATGATGTGATGTGTGGGCACGGCGGCTACTGTCTGTGCGTGGAAAACATCCCCCGTTACGCACACACTCGCTACCGGGAGTGTGCACGGCCCGGGGGCCCCTTCATTGCCCAGGTTTGTAGTTGGTCATGCTGACTTACAACTAGCTAAGGGGGGTTAAAAACAGAAATAAAAAAGTGTAAGAGCCAGTGAGAAAGGAAGGAACTATTAGTAATAAAGAAGGGGGGCGAAACCCCTTGACAAGACAAGACAAAATATGAAGTAAAGGAGGGGAATAAGAGTGGGGGAGGAGGAGAGAAGAGTTAGAAAAGGAAATAAGTATTAGAATAAAAGGAGGGGGGGGCGAAACCCCTTGCATGGTAAAATTTGTATACATTTATGTTCGTCATGGCTGGAGTGTGGTGGGGAGGGGTGAGCAATGGACTGGGTTTGTGACTGTAGTGCTGACGAGTTAAGGAGAGGAGTGGTAAACATAATATACAGTGAAAGCAAATTTAAACGTAAAAAAGCTCTTTTTTAAATTTGGTTTAATTATTTTGTTTTTATATTGATCTTTTTTATTGCATTTATGCCCATCTTCCAGGGGAGATGGACATAAATGGAGTGAAAGAGGGGGTGACGAAGGGGAAATCAGCTAGATAGAGAAAGAGGGATGGGAATGAGATGAGTGAATGAGATGATAGGATGGGTAAAATGGATAGAATAATAAAGTGGCATAGATAGACATCTCAGGGGGAGTGAATTCTATGACAACAAGGTCTGACTTAAGCAAATGGGAGGGAACGAAGAAAGAGAATGGTAGCAAAAACATGGTAAACAAAACATGGTGAACAAAACACAAAAACGGTAATAAACAAAGAACAAAACAGGGAAGAGTTGAGAGGAGTTAATTGAGTCGGACTCAGTCGGAAATATAAGGAGATGAAGGAAACGAGTACAGAGAGATTCAGGGCGAAGATTAGTGAAATAGAAAGGAGGTGGATAACATAAGGAGACAATCGAGTAGGTGAGGTGCCGCACATATCCGTATACATAATATATATATATATATATATATATATATATATATATATATATATATATCTGTGTGTGTGTGTGTGTGTGTATACATATATAAATATACATATACAGGTACGTGCACACACATACAAGATGCCATTATATTATCCTGGGCTGATAGTATGAGGTTGAAAGAAAGGATTGACGACCCAAGTGAAGAATGGGAAAACATGACATAACATAACATAATAGGCTTCTTTTTTTTTAGGGGAGGGGAGTTTTTTCTGCTTCTTCCTTTTTCCGTAGAACATCTGTAGCAAGTTTGTAAGATGTTCAGTCCTTGAAGTGAAGTGAAGATCCCACGACCTCTAGGCGGCCCAAGGAGGCTCTAAGTAAGGTGTTTGCATGTGAAGCAGAAAGAAATTGACTAATTGGCATCTCGTCTCGGCGGCCTGCCTTAGCCCAGCCCCATTTTGACAAGCTGGGTGTGTGTACATATATGCATATAAATATATATATATATATATATATATATATATATATATATATATATATATATATATGTCATATTATATATATACATATGAATGTCAACACACTTGAATAATCCGCGCTTTCCCGCCTCACATGACCTGTCAAAATGGTGCAGAACTATGGCGTCACCCGAGTGGCGCCATAGCTAGCCAATCAGGACACAAAAATTGTTTCCAACTGTGAATTGTTTTTTATTTTTTATTCATCATAATTATCAGTATGAGGAGTGCAACAAAAAATCTACACATTTGTTTGAGCATGCGAATCTTTTTTCATTATAATGAAGCTTAGAAAACAAACAGGAAAAAATCATATTTTGTTAAGTGTTACTACAGAGCTCAATGGGGATGACGCTCTCTCCCTTCTAGATTCCTTGGGCGGGCCGAGGCGGGCAAAGTGACTAATCGTGGTAACTTGCTACGTGCTACGAGATTGATTGGAAGGACTCTTCTAACTCGAGTAGTGTGCAGGAGCAAGTTATTGCTTGTCTTACAGAATGGGAGACAAAAACAGGACAAGGAATAGGAAGCCCAAGAACTGATGATGAGATTTCTAAGGTGGAGTAGGAGGGGAGGCGAGAGGGAGTTGGTGCGTAGATGAAAAAAAAACAGGCCTATTGTATATGTATGTGTTAACTCAATGTGTATTTTACATATACAAAATTTTTCTGTTAGATTAGATGGCTTATGAAGCTCCTGACTGAACACCCATGACGGAGATGCACTTTATCATTATCATCATCATCATCACCAGTTTTGCTGCATGTCATTGTCCTTTTGCAGATGGAAATTGTGACAGACAGCGATGGTGAAACCTATATCTATAATGATGAAAATGGAACGGTGAACATTCTCAAGCATCTGGACTGCAAGGGGGATGCCGAAAGAACGACCTGCAACATCAGGAAGGACGTGATAGAGCACCTTACTCGGCCTTATTGCAAGAACGGTTTCGAAGACACTAACCGTACAGGACCCGTTTGCTTATCGTCACCGTGGGAAGAAAGTAATGACAGATTCACAGGATTGGCAGATACAATTAAATTCCATATAGGTGGAGGGAAAACAAGACTGTAGGATTAAGAAAATTATTATGAATGATGATTATATTTACTATAGTTTTTATTGAATATGCATTCTAAATATTTCACTTATCATTACTAAAACTAAGAAATCTTTTCCTTTTTTTACAGGAGAATCTCGTCGCTCGCTTGCATTTCAGTATAGGATAAGCCATAGTTTGACCACAGACACCATACCAGAAGTTTGTAGTGCAATTTACTTAGTGTTAAAAGATGCTCATCTAAAACTTCCATCAACATCAGAGGAATGGAAGCAAGTAGCGAGTGACTTTAATAGTTACTGGAATTTTCCTATGTGTATTGGGGCCATGGATGGAAAACGATTTCTTTTAAGGGACACCATAGCATGATAATGTTAGCACTTGTCGATGCTCATTACAGATTCCTGTATGTTGATATGGGCGCTCAGGGACGAGCAAGTGATGCAGGTGTGTGGGAACGATGTAAATTAAGAGAATATTTAGAAAAGGAAATGCTGCAAGTTCCACCACCTGATACATTACCTATGCAGATAATAAAGTTCCATATGTAATTGTTGGTGATGATGCCTTTCCCCTTAAAAGGTATCTAATGAAACCCTATCCCGGCCAGAACTTGAGTACAGAACAAAGAATGTACAACTACAGAGTGTCACGAGCACGCCGTGTATCAGAGAATGCCTTTGGTATTCTTGTTGCTAAATTTCGGGTTTTTCAACAGCCAATTCATTCAAGCCCAACAAACACCCAGAAAATTATTTTAGCAGCAGTGGTTCTCCCTAATTTTCTGAGACCTAATACTAGGCAGCCAATGCAACAGGAGCTTGGCAATAATAGTAATGGTTTACAGACCTCAGGAATTCAGAGGCTTGCAAATGTAGGAAGAAGACCTGCCAATGATGTCTTGGAGATAAATACTTTCAAAGACTACTTCAGTGGCAGAGGTCGAGTTTCTTGGCAGGACGATGCTGCCCTCTTGCACTAAACCAAATTGTATTGGTCTTCTGATGTGATATTTCAGTTTTGTTTGCATGTAGTTCCCTTTTATAGTCATAATGTTTATAAATTATATGGTGCACATTTAAATGTGTACATAAATATATCATTGATGTTTATATTTAATACTGTTCATTTTTAGAAATAAATTGAAATAACTAA
Organism: Penaeus vannamei; assembly: GCF_042767895.1. NCBI lineage: Eukaryota > Metazoa > Arthropoda > Malacostraca > Decapoda > Penaeidae > Penaeus > Penaeus vannamei. Next base: position 15,044,830 of record NC_091573.1, on the reverse strand, counting down.
ATTGGTTTCTCATTCAACCCATTACCAGGTAACCAAGAAATATGTTTTTCAAATAACAATCAAATGATGTTACTGACTACAAATAACTTTCTCATTAAATGTGGCAGTTCTTAAGTAATAAATATATGCCCTTATACAAAAATGGAAAAAGAAAAAATACATATATGTATATGTTTTTATTATAGAAAATAATAGAATCTAGTGTATCTCCAAATAAAATATATAACATTAATATCCTTATAACCTAAACTTATATTAATATCCTTACCCTAAACTTACATTAATATTCTTACAACCTAAACTTACTGAATAAATAAACTATATAAAAATATATAACTGTTATGTGAAAAAAAAACACAATCTACTGACAAGATAAGAAATCACAGTAATAAATTCATGACTATATACAAACCATTACTAAATGACAGCTATACAAATTGTTTAACTCTTACATGACTACCATCTATGGCAGATTTTGATTATTAGTGTTCCTACGCGTTTCTTTAGACTTTTTTAGAGTTCTTGCCACAAGTTCAATAACTTCCACAGAGAACTCCAACTTCAAGTCCTCATCAGAGGCAAGGTGATTCATCAGTGACATCACAGCCTCAGTAGCCATGTCAAAGCGGACAGGCAGCCTTGACTGTTCAGCCCATGTATTTTCCATTTTATCAATAGCCTTTGCCATCATTTCATCAAGAGGATCACTGCTCATGTTCCTCTTTCTCCTTTTTTTTCACTGGAGGGTTTCCTGCATAACTGGCAGAAGGAATAGGTGTTATCATGATGTCTCCAGTTATATCAGGCTCAGGGGAAGGAGATGATCCAGAGGGCAGACGGGAAGGAGTAGATTCGGATGAAGTCGTGATTGGTGAAATTGTAATTTCACAATCATTGGCAAGATCCTCGATTCCTCCCTCGTATACCACCACTTCCTGACTTTGTGTATTCTGAAAATAAATAAAAATCACTTAAATTTTTGTATTCCCAA